>NW_006286140.1:3606738-3620179 GCF_000327345.1 Myotis davidii
TCTAGAATGGTCCTCACACACCTGCATCTGAGTTGTTATTTGCAGTGATTCATTTGAACATACAAATTCCTGGGCCTATGGCAGAACTACTGAATTGGGAATTTGGCCAGATGTCTGTATTTTGAACACACACCCCAGAGGTCTAAAGATTATTCATAGAAAAAGTAAAGTTTAAGACCCAAATCTAATAAATAACTACCACCTCACCATTGTTCACCTTCCTTAACTAAAATTCAACAAACCAACAAATCTATGTGGAGTGGATGGTCATCTAATTATTCATTCCATCCCTTATTCATTCAGTTCATTACTTCATCAGATCTTTCTCATTATTCTCCGATTACATTTTCACTGGTTAATCCATTACCCCCAGGTTCTCACCCTTCTATTGTTGACTGTACCAGAAATGATTAACTAAAGGGCATATTTTTTAAAGTCAGCAATCTAAATCAAACTTTTCTTTCTTATTACAAATAACAAGAAATGTGCTGGAACTCACCAAGAGAAAAAATATATAGATATATAGATATAGATATAGATATAGATATAGATATAGATATAGATATAGATAGATATAGATATATAGATATTCATAGCCTGTGGACACAGACAATAGTATAGTGAAGGCCTGGGAAGGGTAGATCTGAAAAATAAATAAAAAAAATTATAACCTCTGCAGAACAGCCAAGGTCTCACTAACAAACATTTTTTTTTCATGCACAAAATTGTGCTCACCGTACCTGACATTGTGCAAGTGTTTACTGCAATTTAATATCCACACAACCAAGAGAAGAAATTTAATAATTTTTCAGCTGGAATGAATTGACAGCCAGTGTTAGAAAACTGCAGACACTGCAGAATCAATAAAAGCTGCTGGCATCATAAAGTAGTACTTTTGCCCAGAAAACATCTTACAAAGGTCAGGTTTACAAACCACCAGGTAGCGATATCACTTTTACATCTTTCCAGGACTATTAAAATTCCATTAAACAACCTTCCAAAACTAACATGCAGCCTTTAAACTTCACCAAAATAATCCCAGAGACAGACCAGCCTCAGTTCAAACTCTGAAAGCAAACCCTTGGTTAACTTTTGTCCCCTTGTCATAAAAAAAATCATTTGTAGAATTCTGTTTTGTAAAAAAATATCAAAGCAGATACATATATATTTACTTATAACTGTAAACATAGCTCTAAGTGGATATACCCATTTAGTGAATTGAAAGATACCTGTTAACATCAGGAAATAATTTCCAAAAGTAATAATTTTTCTGTTGCAAACCTTGGAAAACCACCACCACTAAATATCTGATGTCATAAAATCAAGCCTGTGTTATAAGACCCAGTACTCAATTGTGCCTAAAGAGCAGCTGACATGAAGCAAGATCTCCTGCCCACTTTAGACATATAGCTTTTCCAGGCTGTGTTTTCATTAGAGGTTCCCAGTTGCACATGGAATTTCATCAGGCATAATCAATTCAGGATTAGCTACTCATTCCACATTTATTGAGCACCTACTAAACCCATCTACACACTGTCACAGATGCCTGATCCAGTGCCCTCTGGCTCAGTCCTCCAGTGACCTAAACCCAGATGGAAGGGAAGGGGAACATGTGCTGGGAGGGTAATCTCTCCGCCTCTGAGCAGAGCTGCATGGCAAGCCTCCCTCAGTACTTCAGTTTTCCTCCAAAGGGCATAAACTTCATTATCTGCTTATTTGATCTCAAACGCAGATGGATTTGCACTCAATCAAAACAGAATACAGGCACCTTGGGACCCTGACAGAGAGCAAAGACCTCTGATGCCCTACTCAGTCCATGCCTGGCTGAGAGAACGAGGTTCACAGTGGAAAACAGGCAGGCTATTTGCTCTCTAAATCAGTGATCTCCATGTTTTGAAAAATCACTTTCCTGAATCTGTAAAAAATTTTAAGAATAAGTATATTTTCTCAAACTCCGTTTACTTAAAAATGTATGGAATGACATAATTAATAAGCAATAAAAGCTTAATCACATGTAATAAAAATAATTAAATAAAACATCTGAACACATAGTTATGCTCTATACTAGTGTACTGATAGATTATGTATAATAAAGAATATATAAAAAAGAAAGAAAATATTAAAGGAAGAGAAATACATACAAAGACAAATTCTAGTATTTTTGTCCTGTACCCCGAAGTATTACCTCACTGAATGACCTAGAGTGTGTGAGCAAACGCCTTGGCTATTATCAGCCTCTGTAACAGGACTCCTTTCTGGTGCCCGATGGCTAAAGAAGTGAGGCCGGATCACTAGAGAGTCACAAATAGTTAGAATGTACTCCCAAGAAATCCTTTCAGAGTATTATGTTTTTCCAGGCACAGGTGCAAGTTTTAACAAGGAATGCCAAAATATACAACTCTAAGAAACACAGTACACGAATTTGAGTGCTAAAAGGATGCTGCTAAGACCTACTTACTACATCTCTCAGTATTCACTATATGAGTCCATGTGAAAATTTTCTTTCAAATCTAATGCTAAGCTGTTTTGTCTGTTTGTTTTTTCCTTACAGAGAATAAACTTTCAAAAAGTTCAGAGTCAAAACTGCCTATGTGACTATAGCCTAATTTTCTGTTTTTCCAGGTCTCATTATTTTATTATAATAACTAAATATATATTAAACTTATTTGCATATTTGCAAGTTGTTTTGTAGAACACAATAGAGGGAAAGAATAACAATCTCCAGTATACCCAGAAGCCCCAAATTTGCTGTACTCTAGATTACATGTACTCTAAACTATGAAAACTCAGAGAATTTTGAGCAAATGTCATTCTGTAAAACAGCCTTAGGACTTAATCCTTGTTCCCCACAGCAAAGACAAGCTGTTTACTCAATTATCAGCAAACATTACCCACTGGCCTATCTTATTAGAAGAAGTAATCAAAGGTTGATTATAGTAATGTACCCTTATTTTTACTTTTTTTTAATGTGTTTTTATTGATTTCAGAGAGGAAGGGAGAGGGAGAAACATCAGTTGGCTGCCTCCTGCACACCCACTATTGGGGATTGAGCCCAGAACCCAGGCATGTGCCCTGACGGGGAATCGAACCATGACCTCCTGGTTCATGGGTCAACATTCAACCACTGAACCACACCAGCTGGACCTTATCCCTACTTTTCTAAAGAATGTGCCTATTAGCAGAAATATGAACTGTTTCTAAATAAAGACTTAATAACTATTTGTTGAATGAATGGAAAAATAACAACTATATAATCCAATAGTTACTTCAGTTAAAGAGTCATTATTTGATTTCTTTCTTTCATAGACCTCCAGAAACATACCAACCTCAAGATTCAGAATGGCAAAAAGATTTCATCAGGAATATTCATTGTAACCACATGGCAGTGGCTAACAATAACTATGCATTGAGAGGGAATCTGAGGAAGAGCTCTGGTTGACTAGAAAAAGAAACTAGGAGCTAGGAAAGGTGGAGAGGCAACACAGTGTTGTCGGGTTGCTGACACTACCCTAGACAGATAGGGGGTGTTTTCAAAATCCAAAGGTGCTTGTTTACGTTAAAAGGCTCAATGATTTTTATCTAAAGACTTGCTTCCTGCTTCTGTGTACTTAATAATCATCAGTCCAATTTACTTACTCTCTCCTTCTAAACCAGGAGGAATTCCTTGAAGACAAGGACCATGTGATTTTCATTTTTTCATTCCCACACAGCACACTAAATACTCCTAAATGGCAGTTGACACTTTTGTGATACCTTGGGGATAACAAAATCATTAGCCTTTTAACTTAATCAAGTACCTTTGGATTTCAAACCCATCCATTAACTATCAGGTAGGTCAGCAACTGACAACACTATTGCCCCTCCAACCTCCCGAGCCTGGCTCATTCTTTACTAGTCAGCCAGGGCTTCCTCCTGACAATCCCTTCAATAAAGGTTGAAAGGACCAGTTCATTTTATAGCTTCAACCAAAAATCTGTCTGAACTAGTAGTTCTCAATTCTAGTTTTCCAACCTGGATATACATTAGAATCTCCTACTGAGTATTTTAGAAAATGAAGCCCCCCACCCTGACCACTCCATCCACAGAAATTGTTTGGTTTTGGTTTTATAAAATTGCCAAGTGACTACAATGAATAACCCAACTATTCTTTTCTAGATCAATATTAGTTCCTAAAGACTACATCCTTCTCTTATGGATTTATGATCTACATTAGCATATTAGAGACAACATAAAGAGTCTTATTTAAGTTAGCCTTCCTCAAAACTGACCATTGAACTTTTTCATCGATACTCCTATCCTATATAATAAAAACCTAGGTGGCATCACGCACGACATCATCACAAGATGGCCACCACAAGATGGCCGGCAGGAGAGGGCAGTTGGGGGCAATCAGGCCAGCAGGGGAGCAGTTAAGGGGCAATCAGGCCAGCAGGGGAGGGCAGTTGTGGGTGATCGGGCTGGCAGGGGAGCAGATGGGGCAATCAGGCTGGCAGGCAGAAGCGGTTAGTGAAATAAGCCAGTCATAGAAAGACCAGTATCACATGATCTCACTCATATGTGAAATCAAAATAGTTTCAGAGACATTGAAGCATGAAACAGACTGATGAATTTCAGAGGGAAGAGGGGATTACCCAAAGAACTTAATGTATACTAGAGGCCCGATGCATGGATTCATGCACTGGTGGGGTCCCTAGGCCTGGCCTGCTGGGATCAGGCCAAATCTGTGCACTGGGCCTCTGACATCCCCTGAGGGGTCCTGGATTGTGAGAAGGCTCAGGCCAGGCCAAAGGACCTCACCGGTGCACAGACGGGCCTCTAGTTATAAATAAATCTTTATTGGAACACAGCCACAACTATTCATTTATGGATTGTCTATGGCTATTTGCATGCTACAAGGGCAGAAATGAACAGTTGCAACAAAGACCTTATGCTCCACAAAGCCTAAAATATTTACTATCAGACCTTTAAGAAAATGTTAAGGAATACACCACAGAAATACTAATCTAAACTGGCCAATTCAGATGGAATCCTAAAGGTGCCAAGGAAAGGCCTCAGAGGGTAAAAAATAAAATAAAAGGGGGGGAGCTCATTAAGTAGGGCTCCACATCTATTCTAACCATGGCTGTACTGCTTTGACTTTTCAAATTTCATTTGAAGAGAGGTTTGAACACCAATGACTTAGAAACTAAGAGGTTGAATAAATAAAAGGCGGTAAATTTACTGTTTTGCCATGGAAAGCTTTAACCAACTTTGTCCAAAATCAAATTGATGAATCCCAGCTTATTTAAACTGAGTATCTGAGAAACAGCTATTTAGGCACCATGTTCCCTATCAAGTTATATACATTCATGCATTTATTTAGCTTGCCCATTAAAATTCTTTTATAATTTATATTTTAATATTACAATTTTGGTTTTGTAAGTCAAAACAGAAGAAAAGGCCATGAAGAGACTATATCGCGAATTTCTATATATTAGCAGCTAAAGGCATTTCTAATTCATTATTCAATGTCTCTTAGAAAAAGATGTGTAACAAGAATTCTTAGTGTTAATGACCTAGAAACATGTACATTTCTCATTACAAACTACATACTTCCTTTTACACATGCATTTCAAATTCTATAAATCATATTATTTCATTATTCCTCTGAAGAGGCAGAATTTATCAGTTGGTAAAATCATCTTCCCTCATTCCAAACACAATACAGCATTTCATACAGCTTTTATTTTCATGATGAACTATTAGATACAATCATTTAATGTAAGCTGCCTGAAATCCTTTTTTGGGAAGTTGACAATATACAAAAAAACATGTAAATTAACATTAGTAATCCTTTAGAAGAAATAAGATTTTTCAATTTTATTTGAACATAGCACAAATGAAAAAATAAAGGAATAAAAGATATTTAAATAACTGCTTTATAAATTAATAGTATGCAATTATGGGTCTCTTTTATTTTAGATCAAAATCAATGTATAGTAACCCTTGTTAATGGTGATCAGTCAAATTTGGCTTGATGCAAACCATACAACTCAACAATCTGAAGTTTGCACAACAGAAAATCAAATATTGCTCATATTTCTTCAGATTTAAAAGAGCAGGAAGCAATGTTTTCCAGTTGTATTCCTTAATTAATCTTATACACAATTGATGGTATCTTTGTAATCCTTGAAATAAAACAGAATTCATTTTTTTAAAATTTCAGCATTAATATTAAAATCACTGCACATCAAGAAATTTTCTCTCTACTTTGAATATTTCACATTAATTTCTTTACCTTCCTATATCCTGCTTACACCACTTATCCTGCAGGGCTTTTTCAGATTTGTGAGGGACAAAAAAGTAGTAACACACAAATGAGATCTAGAAAAGCACAGGAGAGCTATGAAAACAGCTCATCCATCATCTCTACATTTTGATTCCAGAGACAGCAATGAAAGGTGTTGTTTCCACACCACTCACCCAGCACACTTAAAAAGGTTTGTTCCATCACTTAGACCACTGAAACTGATTGATTAGCTGCTAGAGAAAAATCAATACAAATATGCTAGAAAACACTAGCTTGTAAATTCATTCTGGCCTCAACAAAGTCCTGGTCACTGCTTGACATGTTTTTCTAGATATCAAAAATGCAACCATGTCAAACCTCAGCCCCCAGACACTGCCATGCCCAGGAATTTTTAAAGCCTAAATCTCGGCAGAGGTGGGGAAGTAAGGGGGAAGGTTTCCCAGCAGTCGGTTAACACCGTGATATGATACCCAGAAGTCACCTGGTACATCTTATTACTCATATGCAGAACTGTCCACAAAAATGATAAACACATCAAGAAGGTAAAAACAGTCAAAGAAAAAGTCAAGGGGACTAGGTTCAGTGAGAGAAAAAGCAAAAAAGCCAGGAAATCAAACACACACACAAACACATATGTAAATGGTAAACAAAAAATTTTTATTTCAAAATATAAAGGATTGTGACTTCAATGCTATCCATTCAAAAGTTAATAAGTTGCCTTTCTCACTTTTCGGCACCTGATTGTATACTATTTTTAATGCTCTGGGAAACCAGTTTACATTGAGAATGATTTCACAAATCTATTCTCAACAATCTCTTGCCTTTGGGTTAGCTCTTAGTCTCTTCACATTCATTAGACTACTAAGAAATACATTTTATGAATATAAAATATTTCCTAAATATGCTATTCATAAAGAAATTGTGATCTCACTGCATCGTGGCAGGCAACCTGGGTTCTAATCCCCATTCCACAATTGGTTTAGAGCTTTTAAAAAACACTTTATATTTCTACACAGTCATTAAAAATTTTAAGTTACAGAAAGAAAGCAAATGTAATTTTCAGGATGGGAAATTTAATTTCCACTGACTTTAAACATAGTGCTAAAATTTAGTGGCAGCATACTTAACCTTTACATTTAGTATAATCTTTCAAAGAGTAATATTTATTCTTTTTTATTAGAAGAATAATTCTATAGGACAGATAATTTCATAATGACATAATGAAGAATTTATGGGGTTGTGGTTCAAAAACAATTCCTAACACCTGAGTTATGAAAGGAACTAAATATGCAAACACTATAAAACTAAGAAAATGGTTATTTCTTCTTTTTACCTTCACAATTATTCTTCACCATTTTAAAGCTCCAACATAGAAATTCAGTAAGACCATTAAAATCCCACTGTCCTTTGCAGAAAACAAAAGATAATAAACTAACTCAATGTCTTTAAAATGTGAGGTACAGACTGCTATTTACTATAGTAGAAAGGGGTTATAAGGCCATTCTTAGCATGAATTTATTTTTCTAAAATTAAGAAAATGAAAGGTAGTTGTCAAACTAAATAATTTCTATCTATAGAGACATTTGTCAGAAAATATATTTTTGAAAATCTGTCATTTTATTCTAGTCAATGTTTGCTGTGGATGTTCCAATATTCTCACTCAAAATGAAGACTTCTCTTTCTGAATTGATTCTAAATTCCTTCAGTTTATGTCTAAGGACACAGGCAATTACTTCGGATAAGTTATCTCAAACAACACTAAACAGCATAGTAATAAGAAGAACATGGCTTGGAGAGGTCATGTACCTTGTCAGATCATGTTCTAACTCTCTTAAGCAAAGAGCATCAAATACTTGATAACTTAAAATTTTCCTAAATACAATAGCTTATCTAGAAAGTTATGACCTCAATATTTTAGAAACAGTACCACATATCCAAGCAAATGAGCTCACCAGTCCAAAAACTAGCATTCGGTTTCAACTCTAATTTACAGATAACAAGACAACAGAAAAACCTTACATTGCAAACATTCTATGATTGCAAATAAAAAGGCACATACATATCTACTGATGATGATTATGAAAGTAATATTAAATAAATATTTTCTAACACTTTCTCTAAAAATAGCCACAAAGTCACTCCCAACTTCTGATATATATAGTCTTTGAACCTCTCACCTTAATTAGCCCAGATCACTTGGATGTGTCAAAGCTAACTGCCAATCAAAGTCTGACAGAACTAACACACTGTGTCTCTACTGCTCAGAGGGCATTTCTAAAGATAACCAGAGAGCTAAGTTTGTTGGATATGTTCAGAATAATTCTATAAGCATTTTATAAATACTATGTTCACCCCTTCCTTTTTTCCCCTCAAGGCAGATATAATACATAAATGTGTCCATACTAAGTCATGAGGCACTCATATCAAACCATTAGTATAGGTTATAGATGAGGATAGATCTGAGGGAGCCCAGAGAATACTTTCACTTCCTACATGGTGATTTAACTGTTTTATATTTTTCAAACAAATTTTCAAAGTAAAATGAGAAAATGTTTCAGTTATATGTAGTTGTACTTAGAAATGTATAATATTAAAAAAGTGCCTCAAAGAAACTAATTTGTATGCCTTCCAATTTGTAGTGTTTGATGGATATATAATATAGTTTTAATATCTCCATTAACCAACAGATACATTAAAAAAAACACCATGTAAGAATGCCAGAAAAGGCATAATTTTTCAAATATATTAGGTTTCTTTGCAAATTTTTGCCATTTTTGAAAAATCCTTAGGGTAGTTGTGTTACAAAAGACAATTGCCCAGACATTTTCTTAGATTAGGTATCTAGTCTCACCCTAAAACAGAACACTGGCAAGACTCAGTGAGTTGCCTTTCATTTCTTGTTGAATGGAAATAGAAGAGTGGGCTGAACTAAGAATATAAAAATAGAAAAAAATTATTGGGAGGTGTTAACAAACCAACCAAGGTTATATTTTTCTCTATTTTTAAGAGCATTCCAAATTCATGTTGATAAAAGCTTTACATAGACTAAATAAAGAAATGTGCTTGGAATTCATACTTGCTAGAATTCAGGGTGTGAAGTACTGAAAATAGCACTCAAAGTTACTTCCTCAAAGAAAAGTACATTGCCAATAACTATTAACCCACAAGATTATGAGACCATGCATTATCTCATGTTGGGTGTAAAAGCACACTGATGTTATATTACACATATCATAAACAAAGACAAAAGGGAAGTTTATAGTTTAAGCAGTTATGTGTCAAACAACACAACCCTGACTCATGTAAAAGATGTCTTATTTTGTACAGAGAGACACCTAGACAATCACATTTTTCAGCAAGTGATGAGTCAGAAGTAGCTGGCCACTCACACAGCAAATCGTTCTCTGTCGGGCTCTCTACCAGTACCACTCCTTACTGACCCAATAGTCCCATGAATAAGGAAGGCTATCTTTATTGGATGATAGTAAAATCTACCTTCTCCTTCCCAGACTCTGGGAAACCTTTATTAGTTCAATTTTCTAATGGTCCAGAAATGACCAAAGAAATGGGAAGAAATCTTAAGAAGTGTATTACTCAGTTCACAAAACTCTTAACACACATCAAAAGGTCATGGATTTCATTTTTATTTTTATTTTTTGTCTTTTCCATGGAATCTACAATAGGTGATAAAATTCAAATCATGGCACTTACCTTACAGTCATAAAAAAATGAAAGAGTGGCTAGTAATGTGAATATTATAACCTGATTGAATCTATCAGATAAGCTGGAATATTTGTAAACTCTTCAGAAAACTAAAAAAGCATGTATGGAAAGTAAAACAAATTAGAATTCTACTATAATATATTAAGAAGACTAAACTTGTACACAATTATAGACACTCTTACCTTGAAAAGACTGTTTGGCTCTGTCTACTAGTTCATCAATTGGATAACTGGCCAAGTTTCCTCTGGCGTGTTTAGTTTTGCAGTAGGTACAAGCATTGAGACACCTGTTCAAATGACAGCAATAAGTAAAGCTGGAATTTTAAAGACTGCACACTTAACACAAAAAAAACACACCAAAGTGCTATTTTAGTAACATTTGAAGTTTACAGAGGAGATATAAGAAGCAAATATCTACCATACTTCATATTTATGTTATTGCTACCAGGCATAGAAATTTCTAATTATGTTCCAACCATTCAAAAATAATTGTACAGCTCAGTGGTTGAGCATTGACCTATGAACAAGAGGTCACGGTTCAATTCCTGGGTTGTGGGCTCGACCTCCAGTGTGGGGTGTGCAGGAGGCAGCTGATTAATGATTCGCTCTCATCACTGATGTTTCTATTTATCTCTCCCTCTCCCTGTCTGAAATCAATAACAAAAAAAATTTTAAGAATAATTATATAAATCACATAATATTACCTTCAAATGAAATATCCATGTGGAACAAAGTTTACAATCAGTACTCAAAAGAAATTCAAGATCCAAACTGTTTGTAAACCACTGACATTTCTTTGGCTATTGTAACACTTTAAAATTTTAGTATCCCCTAAATATGCCATATTAATTGGAAATGAAAAAGCATATGCATTTATCTTTTAACTGACATAATAATAAAGTGAACATGGCATTTTCATAAAAAATACATTCTTGGAAATTTTCACGTATGTTTCACTATTTGAAATCAGAAAGAAATATTTAAACATATCCAATGTTTAGTTTTTCTCACTTTGAAATTTTAAAGCATTTTAAAATGATCTTTTAAAACTTTGTTATTCATTATAGCAATTTGTCATGTCTAAAGACTATTGAAAAATATTTCTATTTATTAATTTTTCCAAACTAATGTTGTAATTCTACTTTTATTTAATTTTTAATTAATTAAATTTATCATCCTAGAGCAACTGAATCACCGAAGAGATTTGTGTTGCTTTTTGTTAAATGTTGAGCCTTATTTTGTTTTTTTAAATCCTCATCAAAGGATATGTTTTTATTTAATTGAGAGAGAGAGGAAGAGAGAGAAAGAGACAGAGAAACATCAGTATGAGAGAAAAACTTCAATCAATTGTCTTCCATACTGCCCTGACCTGGGATCGAACCTAAAACCTTTTCGTATATGGGATGATGCTCCAACCAACTAAGTCACTTGATTCGGGCTTGAGCCTTATCTTTTTTACATAGGTCTATCTTCTATCCTATATAATAAAAGCCTAATATGCTAAGTGTCCAGTCGCCCATTCGGCCAATCAAAGCATAATATGCTAATGATATGCTAAGGCCACTCAACTGCTGACTATGACGTGCACTGACCAGGGGGCAGACGCTCTGATCAGTAGGTTAGCTTGCTCCTGGGGTCCAGCTGATCAGGACTGAGCAAAGATGGGCCGGACACGCCCTGGAGAACTCCCGCGGTCTCTCCCCAGCTAGCCAACCTCCCGCGTCCCTCCCTGGCCCCAATCGTGCACCGGTGGGGTACCTCAGCCTGGCCTGAGCCCTCTCACAATTCAGGACCCCTTGGGGTATGACAGAGAACTGGTTTCGGCCCAATCCCACAGGCCAGGCTGAGGGACCCTTCCAGTGCACAAATTCATGCACTGGGACTCTAGTATGTATATATTAAAGACTAATATGCACAGTGTCCCCTCGGGAGCTCAATAGGGAGAACGGGAGTTCGATCGCTCACTATGACCTGCACCGACAACCAGGGGGCAGCATGGAACATGGCAGGCGACCAGCAGTGGCAATGAAGCGCTGAGGGAGCAAGGGAAGGAGGAGGCCGGGAGGCTGGGGAAACTGCTCTGTGGCAGTGCCTGGGTGGTGAGGGAAGGAGGAGGTGGGGTGGTGGGGAACCTGATAAGCCCTGATCGCCACCAGGCCTAGGGACTCTACCCATGCACAAACTTCGTGTACTGGGCCTCTAGTTTTATTATAAGTGTTTCTTTTATCTTATAATAAGAACAATTATTTAAATGATATTTTTAAATTACAAGAGTAAAACCAACCTTTGAGTTTTTAAAATACTAACTCACGGGGACCCTTTTCCCCCTACCTACCTGGGAGTCCATTCTGTAGGACTCTTCCCTCTCCCCACATGTACTTATTCTTCAATAAATCTCCACCTTTGCTATACCAAAAATAAAAATAAAATAATAAAATAAAATAAAATACTAACTCAAAAGAATATATGTTGGAGAAACCAAGATGGTGGCATAGGTAAACACCTGAAATTGCTGCCTCACACAACCACTTCAAAACTACAACTAAAAGACAAAACGGACATCATCCAGAACTACAGGGAGGCTGGATGAGTGGAAATTCTACAACTAGAAGGAAAAAGAAAAGCACACTGAGACTCAGAGGAGCTGCGGAAGTAAAGGGCAGAAGTACGGAGGAGCACGTGGAAAGGGCTGGCAACTGAGGACGGGGTTGTCTTTTCCCATTTTTACAAACTCCTGACTGCTCTGAACTCCAGTTCTGGGCAAGTCTCTGGGGACCCAGACTCATACAGGGAGAAACTGGACTGTCTGGCATTGGGCGGAACTCGAGGGCGGCTTTCTTTCAGAGGTGCTTGCAGCGATTACTGAGAGACACTGAGACCCAGGGCCTCATAGGGCAGGACTGGGGATCAGCCATAGCTGTTTGCTCGGCCCTGTTGATTCCCTGAGACCCCACCCCACCCAAGCTGCGGCAGAGGCTTTTGCAGAATGCCCTGGCCCTTTAGAATCTGAAAATTACCTAACAAACTGCAGCTGGGCCAGACAGTCCCAGAACTTCCAAGAGAAGGCCCAAGGCCCCACAGCAGCTTGCCTTGCTTCACAGCTGGGCCTCCTCTGGGCACTTCCAAACCCAATACAAAGAGGAGGGATCTGCAGATCTCTCAGCAGCTCCTGCTGGGTGGCCCCGGGCAGTGGCTGATGCACCTCCTCAGGAGACCCCAGAGCCAGTGTATTCAGTGGTCAGTGTGAGACCATATCAAATTAGAATTCTACACATCCATAAGCAACACACTCAGTGACCACCAAAGCCCCACTGAAGCAAGTCCTGCTTCGTAGGAGTGTCTCCTGCACAGCAGCTCTCCCACTGTAGTCGCAGCTGGTCCTCACAGCCAATTGGCCTGGAGGGCAATTCCTCCCAGTGACGTCAACAGT
>NW_006286140.1:3620875-3629305 GCF_000327345.1 Myotis davidii
AACAAACAATCCAATAGAAAAATGGGCAGAGGACCTGAATAGACACTTTGGCAAAGGAGTCTTACAGATGGCCAATAGACATATGAAAAGATGCTCAACATAACTTTTCATCAGAGAAATGCATATTAAAACAAGATATCACCTCACACCCATCAGAATAGTTACCATCAATAAATCAACAAACAACAAGTGTTTGCAAGGATGTGAAGAAAAGGGACCTCTCGTGCTCTGTTGGTGGGAATGCAGATTGATGGAGCCACTGTGCAAAGTAGTATGGGGTTACCTCAAAAAATTAAAAATGGAACTGCCGTATGACCCAGCAATTCCACTTCTGGGAATTTATCCAAGGAGCCCAAAATACTGATTAGAAAGCTAAAAAAGAATATATGTTCACTTGTAGCATTATTTACAATAGCCAAGATATGAAAATAACTTAAGTGTCCACATATGGATGCATGGATAAAAAAATATGTGGTTTATTTATATATAAAATGGAATATTATTGAGTCATAAAAAAGAAGGAAATCCTGCCATTTGTGACAACATGGAAGGACCTCAAGAGCACTATGCTTAGTGAAGTCAGATAGACAAAGATAAATACTATATAATCTTTCTCACATGTGAAATTTTAAAAACCTCATAGAAATAGAGAATATATTAGTGGCTGCCAGAGGGTGGAATTTGTGTGTGTGTGGGGGGGGGGGCCGCAAATGGGGGAAGTTGGTCTAAAGGTACAAATTTCCACTTACAAGATAAATAAGTTCTGGGGATGTAACATATAGTATGGTAACTATGGTTATCAATACCATATTATATTTGAAAGGTGCTAAGAGATCTTAAAAATTCTTATCACAAGGCAAAAATTGTAAGTATATAGAGTGATAGATGTTAACTAAACTTATTATGGTAAACATTGCACAACATATACATATCTCAAATCATAATGTTGTACACCTTAAACTTACGCAATGTTATATGTCAACTATATCTCGGTAGAACTACGGGTGGAGGTAAAGTAGCTTGCTCAAGGCCTGTAACTCAAATCTCAAGAGCTGAAATTCAAACCTGAGCCTATCAAATTTCAAATTCCATTCTGTTTTCATACTAAGCTGCCTCCCCAGAATTAATGTGTATCAAACATCCTATCTACATAAAAACGTAGGTAAGATAAGCAATCATCTGACATGAGACATAAAGTAACACAGCGTATTTATTCAAAGATATGGCCAATACTCATCATCCTATGTATGAAGCTCTTTGTTTAAAACCTGTATTTCTCTCTTTTATTCTTTGGAAATCTAAGACTAGGCTTCTTGTCTATTGGCTGACCCAAACCAGTTATTCCAACCTTGCTGTTTACAAGTTCTGGTTTTCATCCTCCTGCTGGCTCTTTGGTAAATTGTATCACCTTGTTTGGCTTGCCATGTTTCTGAAATTCTATCACTCAGGTTCTCAAAGCTGACTGCTCTCTCTGCCCTTCTCCTCAGCTCAAGTGGCACTGTGTTCTGCTGGATGCAGCAGACCCCAGCATTCATTCACCTGTGATTCCCCACTGTGATTGGCGTTCACTCAAGTTACCTCAGCACCCATCCAGGGAATCTCTTGATACTACGTAGCTAGGTCTCCTAATTCCTAATGGAGAGCTCCATAAGTTAGGTGGACAATAGAAACTACTCCCATTTCTGACTTGGGCTATTTTTTAAATGTAACTGTATTAAGAGACATCAGCCTGGAGAAGGGAAAAGAAATAAGAAGATAAGGGAACAAAGTGTAACATAAATGAATTAACACATGCAAAGCACTTAGAATATAGTCTGCACCTAGTAAGTGATCAGTAGATGCTCTCTAATACTTGTTTAATGTGACTGTTGTAAACAATTCTGTAAAGAAATAATTATACAGTATCATGTTCCAGGTGTACTTAACTTTACAAAACAGATGTGTTACTGATAGTTTGGCTGAAATCAACTGTGGAAAAGAAATCATATTTTCCTACTGGCTCACTTTATAAAAGTGGAAATATGTCCCCCATGGAAAATCACTCATGAAAGTGTACTAAAAAGTTTAAATAAAACAAAGTGATACCCGGAAACATTTATAATAATGAAAATAAGTCACCAAGTATAACTATTACATTAAGAATTCAAAGTATTCTTCACTAAACTGTTCCCTTGAGGTTAATTAGGGTTTGTTGATGTGATATGTTTTTGAAGTTCTAAACTCTTTATTGTATGAGTTCACCCTTACTTGCAGTTATCAAAATATTTTATATTATTTCAATAAAGTAAAATTTTCTAAAACATAAGTTTCTTTAAGTATGTTAAAACAGTACTAACCAAGCATTAAATCAGCTATGTCTTACATTTAAAAAGGAAAGAGATTTGTTGCAATCAAAAATTATATGCAGTACAAAATCAGAAAAGAATAAGGTTTTTGATGCTATTTGGTTTAAAAAATTTTTCTCAATCATTAAAAATTATGATGACCAATCATTTCAACATGACAAGCCTTCACTAAAATAAAGAGATTCACCACAGAAACCACCACCGAGAGTTTCAGTTATCTGTTAACAATTAAATAATTGTCTACGAGTAACACTGAGCCAGTTCCTTCAACCGTCAGAAAACAAAAGATCTTTGAAGGTAGACTGTTGAAAGCCAAAACCAAAAAAGAGAATGGCTGTTGAGCTGTAAGGGAGATGCAAAATCCTGAACTGCCTTAGAGTGCTCTGATGGAAGAATAAAGCTAGCGCACCACTCTAATCTTTGCACTGGTGATTATATGGCCACAGGCCAAGAAATAACTGAAAACCTCAAAAGCAGAAGCAGATTAGGTATTCAATTTAGAAATTTAACTCTGGAACCTTAAAAAGCATCTGTGGTCGAATATTTTTAAATTACAGAAACTAAACAAATAAAATAACAATGAATTTTCACAAATTAAAATATTTCAAAGGGTTCAAATGCGTAATACATATAAACTTAACTGAACTACAGAAAAAAATCAAAACAAAGTTTTAATAAATTCAGTTTTGTGTTTTTTTCTTTTAATGAGCCTCTTCAGATATCACAAGTTTTGGAATAACTTAAAAATCACAAACTTTTAAAAATTCACCCATACTGATTTTTTTCCAGGAGAAAAAAACCCCATTACTGTACCAGTGAATTGTACTGAGCATATAGAGAAAAACAAATACTAAACATTCTCACACTTTTACAAAAGTTGAAGAGGAAGAAACACTTTGTAACTCATTCTATAAAGGCAGAATTACGTTAATACCAAAGCCAGATAAAGACACTGCAAGTACAGACCAATATCTCTTATGAACACTGATTTGAAAATCCTCAACAAAATACTAACAAAAAGAATGCGGAAGCATATTAAAACAATCAGACACCAAGACCAAGTGAGATGTACTCTTGGAATGTAAGAATGGTTCAAACTACAAAAATTGTTCAATGTAATATGCCACATCAACAATATTAATGCAGAAAAAGAATTTGATAAAATTCAACAGCCTTTCAATATAAAAATAATCAAACTAGAAATACTAAGAAACATCCTCAACTTAATAAAAGCAATATATAAAAAACCCCACAGTGAACATCATACTCAATGACAAATGACTGAAGGCTTTTCCTCTAAGATCAGAAACAAAGCAAAGATGCCAACTTTCACCACTTCTACTCAACATAGGACTGGAAATTCTAGCCTGAGTAATTAGAAATAAAAAGAAACAAAATGCATTTAAATTAAATAGACTTAAACTTATCTCTTTGCAAATGATATGCTCCTATATGTAGAAAAATCCATAATTATTTTTAAAAACCTGTTAGAATAAATGAATATACAGAGTAAATACACACACACACACACACACACAAATTTGTATTTCTATTCACAAACAATGAAATGCATATAAAAAGAAAGTCACAAAAGCAATTCCATTTAAAATAGTATTAAAAAGAACATAGTGCTTAGAAATTAACAAAGAGGTGAAAATCTTGTACAATAAAAACTACAAAGCACTGCTGAAAGAAATTGACATTGTGAAGACATAAATACATGGAAACACATCCCATATAAAATGACCGAGAGACAATATTGTTAAAATATCAGTATTTCCCAAAGCAATCTATAAATTCTTGTGATACCTATTAAAATTGCAATGATGTTTCTTGAAGAAATAGAAAAGTGCATCCTAAAATTAATATAAAATCTGAAGAGACCCAAATAGCCAAAACAATATTGGAAAACAAAACAAAACTGGAGGACTTGCATTTCCTGACTTCAATGCTTTCTATAAAGCTACATTAATCAAAACAGTGTGATAATGGCCCAAACAGACATATAAGTCAATGAAATAAAATGGAGAGGCCTAAAATAAACCCTCAAGTACATGGTCAAATGACTTTTGACAAGGGTGCCAAGATCATTTAATGAGATAAGGAGAGTCTTTTTAAAAAATGATGCTGGAAAAACTATATATTCACATGTAAAAGAGTAAAATTTGACCCTTATCTAATACCATATATAAAAGTTAACTCAAAATGGATCAAGAATCTATATGTAAGATCTAAAAATAACAAAATTCTTATAAAAAATACAGGATAAAACTTCTATGACACTGGACTTGGCACAGGAAACAAAAGGAAAAACAGATATACTGGACTTTAGGAAAATTTTTAAGTTTTTCACACCAAAAGACACTATAAAACATAGTAAAAATGCAACCCACAGAATCAGAGCTAATGTTTGTAAATCATATTATCTGATAAGAAATGATATCGAGAATACACAGAGAACTTCAAAACTCACCAACAGCCGAAGCCGGTTTGGCTCAGTGGATAGAGCGTCGGCCTGCGGACTGAAAGGTCCCAGGTTCGATTCCGGTCAAGGGCATGTACCTGGGTTGCGGGCACATCCCAGTGGGGAGTGTGCAGGAGGCAGCTGGTAGATGTTTCTCTCTCAGCGACGTTTCTAACTCTCTATCTCTCTCCTTTCCTCTCTGTAAAAACTCAATAAAATATATTTAAAAAAAAAACAACTCACCAACAAAAAAACAAATAATCAGACTCAAAAATGGGCCAAAGCCTTGAATAGACATTTCTCTAAAGAAGATATATGAATAAGTATCAAAAAATAAAGTAAGCCCTGGCTGTTGTGGCTCTATGGTTAGGGCACTGGCCCAAGCACCAAGGGTTGTGGGTTCAATTCCAGGTGAAGGGCACATACCCGGGTTGCAGGTTTGATCCTTGCCCCAGTTGGGGCATGTGCAGGAGGCAACCAATGGATCTCTCTCTCCCTTCCCTTCCTTTCTACTCTCTATAAAAATCAAAGGAAACATTTTCCTTGGGTGAGGATTAACACACACACACAACAGAAGAATTGGCGAATGTGTGGAGAAACTGGAACCCCTGTGCAGTGCTGGTGGGAATATAAAATGGTAACGCGGCTGTGGAAAATAGTATGGTGCTTCCTCAAGAAATTAAAAGTAAAATTACCATATGATCCAGCTATTCAAATTCTTGGTATATAACCTAAAGAACTGAAAGCAGAGTAGTTAAGAGATATTTGTATAGTCATATTCATAGCAACAGTAGCATTAGCTAAAATGTGGAATCAATCCAAGTGTCTACTGATGAATGAATGGATAAGCAAAACCAATGGAGTATCATTACGCCATTAAAAGGAAGGAAATTCTGCAATATACTACTTTGGAACTTTGAGGATATTGTGATAAGTGAAATACACCAATCATGAAAAGACAAAAACTTTGTGATTCCACTTCTGTGAGGTATCTGGAGTCATCCAATTCAGAAACAGAAAATAGAATGATGGCTTCCAGGGTCTTGACAGAGGGACAAATGGGAAGTCATTGTTGAATGGGTATAAAGTTTCAGTTTTACAAGATGAAAAGACTCATGGAATGGATGTTGGTGATGGTTGCACAACAATGTAAATGTACTGTATTTACTAATTCATTCATTCATTTGTTTATTTATTTTTAATATATTTTTATTGATTTCACAGAGGAAGGGAGAGGGAGAAAGAAAAACATCAATGATGAGAGAGAATCATTGACTGGCTGCCTCCTGCACAACCCCCAGTGGGGATCAAGCCTGCAACCCAGGCATGTGCCCTTGACTGGAATCAAACCTGGGACCCTTTAGTCTGCAGGTCAATGCTTTACCCACTAAGCCAAACCAGCTAGAGCTAAATGTACTGTATTTAATACCCCTGAACTGTACACTTACAAATGGTTAAGAAGGCAACTTTTATTATGAATGTTTTACCAAAATTTTTTAAAGTGGGGAAAAAATCTATAATAATAAAAGGGTAATACGTTAATTAGACCTGATGTCTTCTGGACATCATTTCAGATGTCCTTCCTGATGAAGCCAGGGCCAGAGGGAAGCCAGTCTGTGTCCCAGGTGCCTGTGTGTGGCCCTGGAAGCCAGCCCGGGCCCTGGGTGCCTGCCGGCAGTCGGAGGAGGGAAGCCTGGGTCCCGGGTGCCGGAGGGAAGCGGTGCTGGCAGACAGAGGAAGGAAGGCCTACTCTTGCATGAATTTTCGTGCATTGGGCCTCTAGTAATACATAACTATGTATGTGCTTAATATTCTTAGTAGATTACAATTTACTTAAAGAATAGGCATACATATTACTATTTGCTATAGCGTCTAACACAGTGCCTTATATACTACTAAAATATCAATAAATACTCAAAGTTATTAGTGATTTCAGAGCAGACCAGACAAGACATCAGGAAAATACTTGGTTAGAGAGCCAGGAGCCGTTATAATTGTATCTTCTTGTGGGGAAAATCCAGTAAGATACAATGAGATAGGGAAAGGGAAGTCGGGAATGAAGAAGACGCAGGGCAATAATATGGATCTGCCAGGCAAAAGGATTGGCACGCTTGTCTTCCAGGCAGCTAGAAATAGGAAACTAAAGCTAAAAAACTAAAACTATAAAGCCAGGGACCTTACACAGGATATATATACAATACAGTGTGTACACCATGCCAAATGGACTACCCAACAAGAGAAATCAAAGGGCCATAGTATCCATCAAGAACATCCATTTTTACTATAACTGTCTGTACTTTTTCCATCAGTAGTTCCCAGACTCTAAGATGTCACAGAGCAATAAATTTAAAATGCACATTCTTAAAACTGATCACCAAATAGGGTGCCAACTTTTTATTTTGGAGAAGTTAAATTACCCTGTAGTGCAATTATTTTAACAAACAGCTTCTTTTAACACCAAAATGGGAGAAGAGTCTTGATGAAGGACCACACATGTAGCTTCAGAAAAACTCACTTATTTTCCTTATATTTGTCACTTCACCAGAAGCCAGCAAAAAATCCATCAAATTTTACAAAAATTACTATAGCAGATGATTCTATAATATCTACGCAAGTTTCTTCATATTTCTATAACCTTTATAGAAAAATGGAAATAAAATAGCTTTGACTGAATATTAGCCTAAATCACTTAATATGCCAATTGATACAGACACAGAAGAAATATAATTAATATAAATAATAATTCCAGTTGGATTTTCAAAGCGTTCTATTTGTAGCTAGTGGTTTACTCCATGGGAGACAAAGTCCCACACCCATAATAGCAACAACTGTTTCTGAATATGTTTACCAAAATAGCATGGTGAACGATGATGAAATTCTGTCAGCCATAAAGCCCACACTTTTCTAAAAATGTTCTATTCCATCTACATTCTTATTTTTAGTTTTATAAAATAATGACAGTGGTACAAAAAATTAATGCTAACCTACTGTTTATACCTTGCAAAGACAGCAGTAGAGATAGCTGCATGCAATCACCAAATAATAGTTGCTAGTGAAACAAAAATACTTGATTGGCCATTAGAGCTGGAGACCCCATACAAAATGACTTTGTGCTACAGATTTAAATTAACTTATAAATATTCAAGCTGAAAAAGAAACAGGGACTCTGAAGGCAACTACATATCTCCAACTGTGGTATAAATCACATATACACAAAAATACATGATTTATCCCTAAAAATATAATGCTGCCGTTTAAGGCATATTCCCAATATACTATAAAGTTTAAAACACAGTAACAAATACCCTTTCAAAAATAATATAGCCATCAGGCCAGTGGTTGAACCAAAGGTCATGGTTTGGTTCCCTGTCAGGGCACATGCCCGTGTTTCAGGTTCAACCCCCCAGTGGGGGGTTTGCAAGAGGCAGCAGATAAATGATTCTCTCTTGTCATTGATGTTTCTATATTTCTCTCCCTCTCAAATCAATAAAAACATTTTTCTAAAGTGGTACTTTTATTATATGCCTTGTAATAAAGCCAAATTTATGTAATGGTGATATTAAAAATAACATTTATTTACTTCCTATGCATTACAGTTAACACTTATCTGCTATTAAATTA
>NW_006286140.1:3633243-3635532 GCF_000327345.1 Myotis davidii
TCTTAATTAAATTGGCAAACACCAACAACAAAGTAAGAATCTTAAAGGCTGCCATAGAGAGACAGAAAGTTATCTACAAGGGATCTCCTATTAGAATATCAACTGATTTCTCAACAGAAACACACCAGGCAAGGAGAGAATGGAATGAAATATATAAAGTGATGCAAAGCAAGGGACTGAATCCAAGAATACTATACACAGCAAGGCTATCAGTCAAAATTGAAGGTGAAATCAGGAGCTTCACATAAAAAAAAGGGCTAAGAAAGTTTATTACCACCAAGCCAGCAACAGAAGAAATGCTAAAGAGACTGTTGTAAAAAGAAGAAATAGAAAGAGAATAAGGAACACAGGCATAAATAATAATAATGGCAACAAACCATTATTAAAGTGCCTATCTATATATATAAAAGCGTAAGCGACCATTATGTGTTTCAGGTTCAACCCCCCAGTGGGGGGTTTGCAAGAGGCAGCAGATAAATGATTCTCTCTTGTCATTGATGTTTCTATATTTCTCTCCCTCTCAAATCAATAAAAACATTTTTCTAAAGTGGTACTTTTATTATATGCCTTGTAATAAAGCCAAATTTATGTAATGGTGATATTAAAAATAACATTTATTTACTTCCTATGCATTACAGTTAACACTTATCTGCTATTAAATTAAAGACTTACCTAAGAGTTAATTTCCTGAAGGTTTGATTAACCACATGCTAAATATACCAACCAAAAAACTCTGACTATAGTTTAAAAGTAAAGGAGTCTTAGTGAGGAGAACTATTGTTCTTGCTTCCTCAGTGGTTTTGGAGGCTGACTTCTGCTGGGTAAAATCTCACAGGAAACACTGGCCAAGCTAATTCTATAACATAGAACAGGTACCACATTTTGGCGCCTGGGATAAAGGGTATTGTTTTAGCATTGGTCAAAACATCCTGAGAAAAGAAAAAAAAATCTCACATTTCAATTATGTTGAAACTAGAAAGCAAATTTCAGATAATTTTCTAACCTGTGTGGGAAAATAAATTGTTTGGGTCGAATAATGGTGTAATTACATAATGAAGAGAGAGGAGGTGTTTTAAACTGAAATGGAAAAGTAGTGCCTAAGCATTTATGCAATTACCCACCATTTTAATTTCAACAAATTCTCCAATTTTGAGAGCTATAATTCTAATTAACATTATAATAATCTAAATAAAATTCAACCCTGTCTTTACCTTTAGAAAATTACTACTAAAAGCAAGACCAAGAGAAAATACCACTTACCAGAGCTAAAATGAGGAAACTAGCAGGTCCTTAACGCATAGTCAGTGGCAATCAAGCTGACTACCCAAACCTCCATAGAGGAAAGCTTTTACTCAGGCCTCAGGTGCACAGTGGTTTAGTGTATCTTCTCCTCCATACACCTTACACTTTATTACTTGACTGATTGTAAGAATACCTATTGATTCAATAATAGCTCTTTATTGGGATGGGGGGGGGTGGGATAAAGCCACTATACCCCATTAAATATAGAATTCAGTCCTTTATAAAGAACCATGATGTTTTCAGAAACATTAGGAAGGAAAAGATAAACACTGATCACAAATGGAGACAATATGTCAATGTAAGAACTCAAACAGGAACACGAATGTTTCAGAGATGAGCAATACACCCAGTCGAGAAGAACTTCCTTCCCAAAAGGCGGTGATGTCTACTGGGTATAACCCTGAAGGAAATCCCCTTTGATGGAGGCAAAAGTGAATTGGAAGAAACCTCTGGCTCCCCAATAGGGCTAGACATACAGGCATACATCAAGGAATGAAAAGTTTCTTTCATTTAAAAGAATCAGCCGGTGTAATACACTAAGAAAGTTTATCAAGCTTTCAAATAAGATCAAGCCACGTACCTAAGTGCCCACAGTTCCCAAACAATACAAAACAAATGATAGGAAATACTACTTATTTGCATTTCCAGGGTAGATTATTTTCCTACACTTACATGTTACTTTATTGTTTTTCAAAAGATCCTATTGAAAAATTCTTCCTCATATTTCCAAATATCTTCTGTCCTATTTGACTTTTGTTCTAGATTACAGAAAATAATTTCATTTAAGATTTATCAAGATAAAATCATTCCAGCCCTAGCTGGTTTTGCTCAGTGGATAGAGCATCAGCCTGTGGACTGAAGGGTCCCGGGTTCAATTCCGGTCAAGGGCACATGCCAGGGTTGTGGGCTCAACCCCCAGTAGGTGGCATGCAGGAAGCAGCCGATCAATGATTCCCTCTCATCATTGATGTTTCTCTTTCTCCCTCT
>NW_006286140.1:3635594-3636484 GCF_000327345.1 Myotis davidii
CCCCAGTGGGGGGTGTGCAGGAGGCAGCTGATCGACGCTTCTCTCTCATGGATGTTACTAACTCTCCATCCCTCTCCCTACCTCGCTGTAAAAAATCAATAAAATATATATTTTAAAAAAATAATAAAATTTAAAAAATCTTTAAAAAAAGATAAAATCATTCCAATTTGGCCTAATAATTCAATTTCTAAGGATTCTCATAGATTGCTGATGACAGTTATAACTTTATCAAAGACAAATCTGCTAATATGTTTTAAAAGCCTCACAATGTTTTCTCCAATAACTCTATTTCCAATATAATAAATAAACATTTATTTTAAAAATAATCAATTTTTATACAATGTATGAAGAAATAATCTTTCCAAGTCCAGAGCCTTAAAAACAAAACACTCTTGCTGGCATAATAACAAATGGTGAGCTAATAGTTACACAATGCTTACTGTGTGCAAGGCACTATTTTAAGCACTTTTCATGTATTAAATCACTTTTAATTCTTCCAGCAACCTCATAAATTGTTTTTATTGTCCTTCTTTTACAGATAAAGAAACTGAAACAGAATGAAACTGAGTAACTTATTTAAGGCTAGAAATGATTGCTGAGGTTAGGATTTGAAACTAAAAAGCCCTATATCATACTATTTCAATATACAAAAATAAAATAAAATTCTATATTAATACATAATTTCTCTGATGCCCTGAGATCCATGACCAAGTAGCAGATCCTAAGGCATCTAAATTTCACTATTATAAATGTGTATGTGTGTGTGTGTGTGTGTGTGTGTGTGTGTGTGTGTGAGAGAGAGAGAGAGAGAGAGAGAGAAACTTCAATGTGGTAGTGAACTATTAATCAGCTGTTTCTTGCATGCTCTCTCCCCTCCCTCCATCCAGGGA
>NW_006286140.1:3636670-3643419 GCF_000327345.1 Myotis davidii
TCTCAAATTAACTATATTTTTAGATTTTTTTATTGCTGAGAAAATAACTTTTCCCTTCACTTGTTAGCTACAAAAAAAGAAAGTTAACTTGAAACAGCTGTAGATGCATCTTCCCCCCTCACCCCTCCATGGTAACTATTCATGAGATGCACAATCCAATTCTATTTCTTATCAACTGGAATGCCAGTCAACTTGCCAAAGAACATCTGCAGTTTAAGCTGAGTTTCTAGATAAGATTACCTTAGTACTGCTGCCTTATAAAGAGGAAATATTTTTATTTATAATATGTAAATTTATTACATTTGTAGAATATAATGACTTAAATTCAGCATAACAAACAGTCTTTGTAACTCAGTAATCTGATTTACTTCAAGGCTTTTCTTTTCCCACTGCCATTTCTTAAGAGCACCTACAAATTCATGACACAGTTGTTCAACTGATTCACTACCAAAATATGCAAGTGTGGCCTATCCATAAGAGACACACTCTCACTTTTTCTTTCAATCTGTTATTGATGGTGTTCTTGGGGTGCCACGAGGAAAAGAATTTCCTGAAACCACCCACATGAGGATGGGGTTTCATGCAAAGCTTTATTGTAAAATTAAGGGGGTTCCCCTCCAAGTTCTCATGCCCATCCATTCCACAATGGAAGAAGTTCAATCTTGTCTTCACAGAGCCAGAATTAAGGCCACGATCCAGTATTTATGCTCCATATTAAAGTTCAGCATCCTGCTAGCTTAGCTTGTATCCACAGCTGCAGTCCATTGTGCGTGGGGTCTGCATGGCCATTGGCCAGAAGGATGCTTAAGGCCACATGGCTCTGGAGAGAGAATAGGGGAGTGCGAGTGATGCAGCAAGAGCAAGATATAGGAGACTCCAAGGGGATTTTAGATTTACAAGATTTTGCATGCTTCTGACGGGGTCCACCTCCTAGCCAGCCCATTGCTCCCCAGGCTAGGCTAACAAGCAAGCACCTGCCCTACATCACCCAACTTCACTGGCATGTGCTCATTTCTCCCTTTGTTCTATCCCTTCCCCCAGTGAGCTGCAGGTAATAGACTGATCTAATACATAGAAACAATCACAAAGGAACGGCAAAAATGGGGAGACAAAGATATAACCCCCATTCGAAAGAAAAGGAAGAATCAACAGAAAAGGAAATAAACAAAATGGAGGCAAGCAATTTGTCAGAGAAAGAATTCAGAGCAATGCTTATAAGGACGCTGAAAAAGATGAAAGATAAATTCAACATGTGTAAGAATCTAGAGGAAATGAAGAATGACATAGCTGCAATAAAGAACACAATGCAAAGTTTCAGCAATAGACTAGAAGAAGCTTAGGACGGCATCAGTGAGTTGCAAGACAAGGTAGTAAAAACCACCCAAGTACAGCAGCAACTGGAAAGAAACTAAAAAGCAGAAGGAGAGCATAAGGGAGCTTTGGGACAACACAAAACAAAACAATATCCGCATAATAGGGGTGCCAGAAGGAGAGAAAGTGGAGTAAGGAATATAAAACCTGTTTGAAGAAGTAATGACAGAAAACTTCCCTGATGTTGGAAGAAAAAAGCCACATAAGTCCAAGAAGCACACAGAGTCCCAAACAAGATGAACCCAAAAAATCCAACACCAAGACACATCATAATTAAAGTGGCAAACAACAGTGACAAAGTAAGAATCTTAAAAGCTGCCAGAGAGAGACAGAAAGTTACCTATAAGGGATCTCCCATTAGACTATCAATTGATTTCTCAACAGAAACACATCAGGCCAGAAGAGAACAGAATGCAATATATAAAGTGATGCAAAGCAAGGGACTGAATCCAAGAATACTATACACAGCAAGGCTATCAGTCAAAATTGAAGGTGAAATCAGGAGCTTCACATAAAAAAAAGGGCTAAGAAAGTTTATTACCACCAAGCCAGCAACAGAAGAAATGCTAAAGAGACTGTTGTAAAAAGAAGAAATAGAAAGAGAATAAGGAACACAGGCATAAATAATAATAATGGCAACAAACCATTATTAAAGTGCCTATCTATATATATAAAAGCGTAAGCGACCATTATGACGGGTCAACCAAATGACCGGAGGACCAGTCGCTATGATGCACACTGACCACCAGAGGGAAGACACTCAACACAGGAGCTGCCCCCTGGTAGTCAGTGTGTTCCCATAGCCAACCTCCCTCATTCCATCCCCGCGGCCGGCTGGCCCCGATAGGCCACAATCAGGACTGGGAGAGACAGCCCCAGTCAGCCCCAATCACTGGCCTGGCCGAGAGACCCCACCCATGCACAAATTTGTGCACTGGGCCTCTAGTCAATAATAACCTTAAATGAAAATGGATTAAATGCTACCAATCAAAAGACATAGGGTAGCTGAATGGATAAAAAAACATGACCCAAATATTTTCTGTCTACAAGAAACCCACCTCAGAACAAAGGACTCACACAGACTAATAGTGAAGGGATGGGAAAAAACTTTTTAGGCAAATGGAAATGAGAAAAAAGCTAAGGTAGCAATATTTATATCTGACAAAATAGACCCCAAAGTGAAGCCCATAACAAGAGATAAGGAGTACCATTTCATGATATTAAAGGGAGTAATTCAGCAAGAGGATATGCAGTAGCAATATCTTTACAAATACAGCTCCTAGGACAATGGAAACTAAGGAGAAAATAAACAAATGGGACTATCTATATATATAAAAGCGTAAGAGACCTTTACAACCAAACAACTGAATGACTGGTCACTATGATGCACACTGACCACCAGGAGTCAGACGCTCAACACAGGCAGCTGCCCCCTGGTGGCCAGTGCGCTCTCACAGCCAACCTCTTTCAGCCAGCCAACCTCCTGCAGTCCCTCCCCCCAGCTGGCTGGCCCCCATATCAGCCCAATGCGGGGTGGGTGACCAACCTCCCACAGTCCCTCTCCCCAGCTAGCCAGCCCCGATCAGCCCCGATCACTGGCCAGGCCGAGGGACCCCACCCATGCACGAATTCATGCACTGGGCCTCTAGTATCAAAATAAAAAGCTTCTACACAGCAAAAGAAACCATCAACAAAACAATAAGAGAGCCCACTGCATAGGAGAACATATTTATCAATGGTATCTCTGATAAGAGTTTAATCTCCAAAATTTATAGGGAACTCTTAACATTTGCAACAGCATGGATGGACCTGGAGAACATTATGCTAAACAAAATAAGCCAGTCAGAGAAAGATAAAGATCACATGATCTCACTCATTTGTGGAATATAATGAACAACATAAACTGATGAACAAAAATAGATCCAGAGACAGAGAAATACTGAACAGACTCTGTAAAAAAGAAGGAACTCTTACCATTTCCAACAGCATGATGGACCCGGAGAGCATTATGCTAAGTGAAATAAGCCAGTTGGAGAAAGATAAATATCACATGATCTCACTCATTTGTGGAATATAATGAACAACATAAACTGATGAACAAAAATAGAGCCAGAGACATAGAAGCATCAAACTGACCATCCAACCTAAGAGGGAAGACAGGGAAGAGGGGGAAGGGGTAAGAGATCAACCAAAGGACTTGTATGCATGCATATGTGCATAAGCAATGGACACAGACTGTAGGGGGGTGAGGGCATGTGCTGGGAGTTGGGAGCAGCTGGGGATAGGTTAATGGGGGAAAAGGGAAACATGTAATACTTTAAACAATAAAGAATTTAAATTTTTTAAAAAGTGGATTATTTTGAGGTTTTAATGAAATGTAATATCTGATTCTCAAGAAAAAGGTATACAACAAAAAATTCTACAGATATAATTCTGGGACTCTAAAATGGTTTAGCCACTGAGAAAAACAGTATACCAGTTCCTCAAAAACATAGAATTATAATATGTTGTAGCAATTACACTTCTGGGTATATACACAAAAGAACTGAAAGCAGAGGCTAAAACAGATATTTGTATATCAATGTTCATAGCAGTATTCTGTATAGTATTCAAAATAGCCTAAAAGTAAAAATAACCCAAATGTCCCTCAATAGGGAATACATATACAAAATGTGGTACATATGTATAATAGAATGTTATTCAGACTTAAAAAATTAATTTCTGATACATGCTTCGTGGTTGAACTGGAGAAACAAATATTATACTATCCCACTTATATGAAGTACCTAGAGTAGTCAAGTACATAAAGACAGAAAATAGAATGGCAGTTGCCAGGGGCTGGAGGGGGTGAGATGGGAATGGGGGAGAGTTACTGTTTAATGGATACAGAGAGGTTGAGATGATAAAGAAGTTCTAGAGATGGATGGTAGTGATGATTGCACAAAAATATGAATGTGCTTAATGCCACTAAACTGTATACTTAAAATTGTTAAAATGATAAATTTTAATACTAGAGGCCCGATACACGAAATTCGTGCAAAGGGCTCAGCTCCCGCCGCCAATGCAGCTGCCTCTGCCTTGGCCCTTGCCAACTCGGCTTCATCTGGAAGGTCGTCGGGGAGGACATTCGGTCTAATTAGCATATTATGCTTTTATTATTATAGATGTATTTTACTACAATTAAAAGTAAAAGATTAGTTAATTATAATAATGTATCATAAAAGCTTCAATATGAAAGTAAAGTTCTAGACAATTGCAAGAGTTCAAAGATCACTTAAAGGTCAACAATGAATCCCAAGTTATAAATTCCTGCCAAATCTCAACACAAATATAATGAAATAGGAACCACAGTAATTTTATAGAAATTAGCTTTCTGTGATCCCTAAAATGATTGCCAACAAAATCCCATGCTTAAATATAATAAAAGTTTATTTAAAAAGCAGAAATTTTCTCCCACTCTGAAGTTGTCTTTCCCACACTAAAATAGACCAACAGCAATTCCACATTTGTTGTTTGTATTTCATCACTGTTTTCAGACAGAACAAGAGATCTGCTGCCTACACACCATTTCTCAGCATCAACACCCATTTTCTTATGCAATTTTAAGTTCTGTTGGCAGGTTAAGGACATTTTTTTCCAACCACAAACAAAAACTTCTTTTGATACTCTCAGTGAATGTTCAAGAAAATGTTCCCAATAAAAAAATAAGACTATTTAAAACAATAATGTGGAAGTGTATCAACAGTCAAAAAAACTTAATAAAAAATTAAGTTCTCTATATAAGACATATAACACTTGGTAGCTACTTTGTTGATAATCAGCTGTCCTTATGTCTTCAGCTAGGAATTTATTATTAGCAAATGCTAAAAGAATACAGAATGAGAAAAAGTTAGAAACCACATTACTTAGGCTTCCATAACTCCATGGACAACTTTCTTATTTTCTAATGATTAAAATACTACTTTGCAATATAATGAAAAGTGCTTAGCTTCAATTGTCCATTTCTTTAAAATTATATATAAAAAGTGATTTGTACTGGAAATTTTTAGCTTTAAAAAATGTAAATTCTAGTATTTACTTTTAATATGTACTAGGATTATCTATAATAATAAAAGCATAATATGCTAATTAGACTGGACAGCTGAATGACCTTCCAGACATCCTTCCGGACGAAGCCAGGCTGTGATGGCCAAGCTCCTTGCATGAATTTTGTGCATCAGGCCTCTAGTCATTAATAAAATTTTGTGATTATTAACAAACCATTTGTCAATTAGACAATCACAAGGATAACCAGTGATAACTAAGTCTTGTCAGGTGCTATTATATGGACTTTACATATATTAAGTTAATCCTGAAAACGAACTTATGCAGTAGGTACTGCTATTATTCCCTATATTACAGAGAGGAAAATGAGGCACACAGAAATTATGTAATTTCACAAACATCACACACTCAGTTAAGCGGTGGAGCTAATATATAAGCCCAGACAGTCCGGCTCCTACATCCATTCCCCTAGCCATTACACATACTACTGGTCATAATACATTGGGGAAATGAAGATTATTTTGATAATGTTGAACAAGCTCTTCAGTAACAGAAAACATTTCAGTTGTCTTTTTGATCATACAATTGTTTTTAAATTTTAAAAAAATGAGACATTGCACTCGAGAGTGTAATTGACAGGATTAAGCACATTAATGTACTATCCATGATCAAGGAGGAAGTAAGTCACAGAGACTGAGGGCTATAGTTTATCTTTTTCTAAATCTGCAACCAATATACAAGTATAAAAACAAAATTATTAATCCTATAGGACTGGTGGTTTACCCGACTAAAATATAATTATATGAGCCTATAAAGGAATGAAAAGTACAGATGACTAATCAACCTTTATAAACAGACACACAGTTGAGATTTTTAACACATTAGCTTACAGATGCTGAGGTATAGGTAAGTTGTCCAAAGCAATTAGAGGTTTGGAGGGAGGACATAGTTCATGATAGTATGACTCATATGTGTCTCACAGCAAAATAAAAACCACCAGACGTTTATCTCTTAAAAACAAAAGACACTGAGTCTGGCACCAGCCTGCCAAGCAAGAAATACCACGTGCGAGTCAGACACTCATGTGCTGGTTAAAAATAAAAAGGAGAGATAGGCACATGATGAGTGATGGCTTCTAAACCTGACCTTCTCTAAAATAAACAATTCCATTTATAACTCCTACACACACACCAAAAAATCAAAACACCTGGGGAAAAAAGTTTCTCAAAAGATTCAAGAAAGATAAACAAAAAGGAAGCTTTATAAGTAAAAGCATAAAATATCTTACAGAAACTACTGTATTTAGGAAGGGAAAAAGTAATAGCTTTTGTCAC
>NW_006286140.1:3643518-3646387 GCF_000327345.1 Myotis davidii
CCCAATGAGGCCAACCACTCTCTCCTCAAAGCTGACTGGCCGCATCCACTGGTATGGCCAACTGGCTTTGCATGCATGTCACACTCGAGGCCGGTGGCCCACATGCCGCTAGTTTGACATGCTTGAGTACAGAGTCTTACTCTAAACTCCAGCTCCTATTGGAAAGGAGAGAGACTGCCCGATAGAAGGAAGATTGCTATGTCTATTTAGATGTGAATTCTATTTGAAGAGGAGGACATTAAATAATTACTTGTAGCAAGAACAACTCTTCTGATTCTATCTGTGAATAAAGATAAATTAATCCCCCACAAATTTAATACAATGAACTGTAATCTCCCCAAAATAATAATAAAAAAATAGAACGAAGAGACGCTATAAACCCAACAAAGAAATGCCATAACAATAGACTGCAGAGGGCCTGAGGGTGTCTGCCTATGCAGTTGCCCATATTTACAATTTGGCAATACTTTCATTAAGTCACAACTAATAGTCAACTTGAGTTAGTATCAGTAAACTGGGACCATTTAAAAATTTAATTAGACTTGTATTGTAAGCAACAGTTTTTAAAGTATTTACCGTAAATACAGCCTGTCACTAAGGAATATGCTTTCATGTCACGAATACTGCCAAGAAGAATCAAGCCAACTTTAAAAGTTTGTGAGAACTGTCATAAAAGCACTGGGTGTGACACACGTAATATTACTTACAACTAAAGTACCCAAACCAAAAACAAAACAACCAACCCGACAAAAGTTTCTAAGTACTTACTCTATGTCTGTGTATCTTGTTTTAGACCAAATCCTTAACAAGGAAGCTCTGGTCACATTTGAGCAGTAGATTTACAGCTCTACCTCTAACTACTCAGCTTCTCACTTATAACCCCAAGAACCCTGCAGTCTCATCAGAACCCAGTTTGGAAACCTCCGGCTTACTGAATCATGTTCAGAATTACTATCCTGTCATTTAAATCATACACACTTGCTGAGCATATAAAAGGTATACGGAGAATAAAAGTAATTTAACTACAATTTAAAAAAAAGAAAATGATCCAGGAAAGGAGGAATGGCAAGGATCAAATTAAAGGAAGAGGAGACCGAGAAGAGAACCAGTCTGGAAGCTAAGGAAAAGGTGATAAAAAATGGAAGAAACAATCAACAACTTCAGATTCTATCAAGAGGTCAAGATTTGATTCATCCTCTCTCTACCCTATGCATTAGAAGAAATGGTAGGAAACAGCAGAAATATAACATGAAATTCAGCTAGAACTACTAATTTATTACAATCTATCTGCTAGAAGAGCTTAATACATCTTGCTTCTTTTAACAATTATCAAATAACAGACCATTTTAATAGCCAAGAGTTTTTAAACCAGATCTCTTCTTGATAGATGTCTCCAATAAATGCATTATACTTGTACATATGGGCCTCTTGATAACAGATTGTAATGTGGGCCCATAATCTGCCTCCTGGTATTCAAGGCCTTGTATCATCTCTTCCCCTTAAGTGTGGTGGGATCGATGACTTACTTCTAATCAATTAAATATGGCAAAAGTAATAAGTGATATCTTATACTTATTACATTAATTACATTATACAAAAGTGGGCAAAAGTAGGTCTATAGTTGTTCATATGGAAAATAATACAACAATAAATAATAACACAAGAATAAACAGTGTTTCGTGTACTCATTACTGTGAATCTACTTTTACCCACCCCTGTATGACACCTATCTTGCTGGCTTTGAAAAAGCTGCCACATTGTAAGTTCCCTATGAAGAGGGACACATGGCCAGGAACTGAGAGTGGCCTTTGACTAGCAGCCAGCAATCCAGGGCCTTCAAGGAACTCAATGCTCCCAACAATGATGTGAGCTTAGAAGACAATCCTTCCCCAGTCAAACTTTCAGATGGAAACTCAGCCTTCACAGACACCTTGATCACAGCCTTCCCGAGCATACTAAACTGTGCCCAGACTCCTGACTCCTGACTTTCAAACATGGTGAAATGATAAATGTGTGCTTTTTTAAGTGGCTATGTTTGCAGTTGATGAGGACTGGTTCCAGGACACCACACAGACACCAAAATCCACTAGTGCTCAAGCCCCTTATACAAAACTAGAGGCCCGGTGCACAAAAATTTGTGCACTCGTGGGGGCGGGGGGGCTCCCTCAGCCCGGCCTGTGCCCTCTCGCAGTCTGGGACCCCTCAGGAGATAACGACCTGCTGGCTTAGGCCTGCTACTGAGTGGCAGAGGGCAGGCCCAATCCCTGGGTGCAGCCCCTGGACGGGCTCAGAGCAGGGCCGATTGGGGAGTTGGGGCACCACCCCCTGTCATGCACAGAGCAGGGGGGATCGGGAGGTCATGATGCCACCCTAAGTCATGCTCAGGGTAGGGCCGATTGGGGGGTTGGGGCACCGCCCCATGTCACACTCAAGGCAGGGTCGATGGGGAGGTTGCAGTGACACCCCATCAAGCACAAAGCAGGGCCAATAAGGGGGTTGGGGCACTGCCCCTCTCACACTCAGGGCAGGGCCGATGGGGAGGTTATGGCTCTAACCTGTCACACACAGAGCAGGGCCCGTGGGCGGGGGGGGGGGGGGGGGGGGGGGGGGCTAATCGTGGAAGAGGCCCAGCGTGGCGTCATCGCCTCCCTGACCAACTCCCGAGCACCTTCCTGGGCAGAGAGCCTTTGGTTTGGAGCGTGCGGCGCCTGGCTGAGCACACGACTTACTAGATGTGCCGACACTCAGGGTGGCGGGAAGGTGTGGATTTTACAAATACAGGCCTGTCGAGGCTACAGCCTGGACCTTCCCGGACATGGGAAATCCAGAACAGAGAGAAAAGGGGCTGGGCAAGAGCGGGGAGAAGGGG
>NW_006286140.1:3646878-3648804 GCF_000327345.1 Myotis davidii
TCCTCCGTCACTGAAGCAAGCAAGCCTCATGTTCGCTTCAAGCTGCCTGGCTGCCCACCACGATCTTGGCTGGCAGTTAATTTGCATATCGCCCTGATTAGCCAATGGGAAGGGTAGCGGAGGTATGGCTAATTACCATGTTTCTCTTTTATTAGATAGGATGGCATTATATTTGCATATAACTTATGCACATCCTCCTACATACTTCAAATCATCTCTCGATTAACTTATAATACCTTAAAAATGTGTTATGTAAATAGTTGTTACATTGTATTTTTTAGGGATAATAACCAAAAAAAGTCTCTTTGGTATAGAGGCAACCGCCACAGGCCTAAATACATAGTACATGTCAGCAACAATGTAACTCCTGCTCACCCCACCCCCAAATATTTTCAATCTGAGGTTGGTCAACTTCACAGTTGCAGAACACAGGGTTAACTGTACAACAATAGAGAACTAATATAGGGCCTTTAGAATTTTCAAACCATCTATTTTACATATTCACTTGGTAAAAGAACATGGCCTTTCCGCTTCACATACTTTTAGCTACACACAGACCACAGAACCTAAAACATTAGCAAGAGCAGCAGCAGCAGTGGATGCAGCCCCTTTGGTCAATCTATCCCATGCTTGGCTCCACTTGAGGGTAGACTCAGAGGCAATCTCAAAACTTACATAATAATCATCTATCTTAGACAACCACAAAAGTACCTTAAAGCACAGTTTTCTAAATTGTGGCTTGAATTAGCATTTTATTTTGTAATTATTAAAGTAGGATAGAAAATGCTAAAGTGCATCACATGTAAACATTTGTTAGATCAAATGAATTTAATTGTATAATTATTGAGGACCTATTTTGTATAAAATATTATGTCATCAGTTAGAAGAGTCTAACAGGAAAGAATAAGATAGGTGCAGAAGTAATCTATATATATAAAACCCTAATATGCAAATAGACCAAAAGGTGGAACAACCAAACAACCAGTCGATATGACATGCACTGACCACCAGAGGGCACGTGTGGAACATGGTGGGTGTCGGCTATAGTGGGATGGTGGAGCAGGTGAGCAGGGGTGCCAGACCAAGGAGGGGTGCTGGTTGCTGTCATCAGGGTGAGCCTCTGGTGGTTACTGAAAATTCTCTGTTCTCATGTGTCGCGGTCCCGCCCAGCGCTCACACCTGCAGCTGGCACCGGCCCCTCTCGAACCCACTGTCGGTGTCAGCGCCTCCGCTTGCACCTGCTGCCAGTGCCCTGCGCTGGCCCTGATCGCTTGGAGCCATCAACCAGTTATGAGCGGCAGTTGCTGGCCCCAATCACCCCTCAGGGCTTCTCTACCTCACCCTGCTCCAGAGGGGTGATCAGGGCTGGCAGCCTTTTGCACCCACTGCCGGCACTGGCCCCACTCACACCGATGGCCAGCACTGGAGCTGCCACTCGCACCCGCTGCCGGCGCCCGGCGCTGGTCCCGAACACCCCGGAGGGCTTCTCCACCTCCCCCTGCTCCTGAGGAGCGATCAGGGCAGCAGCCGCCATTCGCACCCATTCCTGTTGCTGGCCCCAATCTCTCTGTGCCGCAAGCAGGGCCAGGGTTGTCAGCGCATGGGAGCGGAGGTGGCAAGAGCAGGGCTGCCAGCAGAAAAGGGACTGGAGGCCATGGTGGGAAGGGCCGGGTGGGGGCGTGGAGAATGGGCTGAGGCCCGCCTATGTGCTCAACGCAGCCTTGCAGACCACAATTCCTTTCAAGGTGCACGAAATTCGTGCACTGGGTGTGTGTGGGGGGAGTGTCCCTCAGCCCAGCCTGCCCCCTCTCACATACTGGGAGCCCTCAGGCGTTGACCCCCATCAATCTCCAAGCGCAGGATCGGCCCCTTGCCCAGGCCTGACGCCTCTGTCAGAGGCATCAGGCCTGGGCAGGGGACCCCCAT
>NW_006286140.1:3649380-3653758 GCF_000327345.1 Myotis davidii
CGCGCCCCCCACCCAGGCCTGATGCCTCTGGCCAAGGCATTAGGCCTGGTCAGGGGACTCCCAGCTCCCCGCGATCTCCCGCTCTGCCCCTGCCCAGGCCTATCGCCTCTGGCCGAGGCATCTGGCCCGGGCAGTGGGGTCCCACAGCTGCAGCAGCCCCGTGATTGTGGGCTCTGCTTTAGGCCCAGGCAAGGGACCCCTAGCTCCCAGGACTGCCAGCTTCGACCGTGCCCAGCTCCCATCGCTGGCTCCACCCCTACTTCCTGCTATCACTGGCCAGGGCAGCAAAGGCGCCTGATTCTCTGATCATGGCTGGGAGGCATTGTCAGTGGCAGGGGGCTTCTTCCTGCTTTCCCTTTTGCCTCCCTGCATTGTGCCTACATATGCAAATTAACCGCCATCTTGTTGGCAGTTAACTGCCAATCTTAGTTGGCAGTTAATTTGCATATAGCCCTGATTAGCCAATGAAAAGGGTAGTGTCGTACGCCAATTACCATTTTTCTCTTTTATTAGTGTAGATAAAGGCTAATATGCTAAGTGTCTCTCCGCCCATCCAACCAGTCGCTATGACACACACTGACCACCAGGGGGCAGACGCTCAATGCAGGAGCTGCCGTGACATGCCCTGGCCATTTACAGAGAAACGGCACCATGGACCTGGTGCCCACAAAGCAACACTCGGCTTCCCTCAAGTGGGACACAGGCCCTGCCACCACTCCAGAGCAACAGCCCACCAAATCACAGCAAGTGCTGCCAAAACCCCATGGCACAAAATGCAGGCCACAGCCCAGCCCAGCCCAGAAATGGTGGCTATGGGTGCCAGGTAATTATGTCACGTAGCAACACCCAGCTTCCTCTCCCTAGCGATTAGCCTCCTTGGAGTTTCTTCAGCCCAGGAACACTACTTGCTTTATAGCCAGGTGCAAACATTTTACACTTTAACTAAATCTCTGTGAATTGTTTTCCCATGCCTCATCTAATTTGATCCTCACAGAAGTCCTGGAGTAGGTAGATAGGAGACTTGGTGGAATCCTATTTTCTTTTCATTAGCCGGAAAACAGAGATTTAGAAAGTTTAGAAACCTGACCCAACTGAAAAGAAGTGAGAAATGGTGGACCTTGAAAATGACTTCAGGTTTTCTCACTGCACAGAATATAGTCAAACACTGCTGCAGCTAAATATTTTACCCTTTGTTCTCCCTGTGTGATCTACAATAATAATCTGCTTCATGTTAATATTTACTGCTGTGTGGCTGACAATTACCTGAAAGAGAAGTTGGGGTGCTTCACTGGGCTGGAAAAAGTTTAGCTATATCTGTTCTAATTAAGCAAGTTTAATCTATATCTATAAAAGGCTAAGTTGATTCGCACATGCATATAAATATAAAGCTCTCACTGGCGTCAATCACACGCGTGTGTTCCGATCTGTCATTGTCGATCGTGAATTTGGTTGACACTTCTATTATAGAGAAAGGGTGAATAGCGACATCAAAATATTTCCTCTAATTAATTTCCTTTCAATATGCATGAATTCGTCAACCGGACCACTAGTGTATATAAGGAACAAGATGAGAAGAAACACAGGAATGGCCAAATCAAAGGAAGGAAGACCATAACTGGAAAGGGGAACCAGGAAAGCTCTCATGGACTTTCCGGTCCAGCATTTTAGAACAGGCTGTTCGTATGGAGGCGGGATTTTACAAGTGTGTACTGGGGGCAGGGAGAGGAATGACACTTTCTCTAGAGCAGCGGTTCTCAACCCGTGGGTCGCAACCCCTTTGGCGGTCGAACGACCCTTTCACAGGGGTCACCTAAGACCATCCTGCATATCAGATATTTACATTACGATTCATAACAGTAGCAAAATTACAGTTATGAAGTAGCAACGAAAATAATTTTATGGTTGGGTCACAACATGAGGAATTGTATTTAAAGGGCCAGAAGGTTGAGAACCACTGCTCTGGAGGGAAAGAACAGCAAACTGCCCAGAGAGACTGGGGGAGGGGAGAGGGGGAGAATCACAGTGTGAGTGTGTGGAAAAGCAGGGGTGGTTAAGATAGAGTCAGGCTGACAGAAGATGGAACACCCTGTTGAAAAGTTTGCATTTTATTTCATTAGAGATCCATAGTAAAATTTTCAATACTGGGTCAGAGAAAACGATGCTCTTTGCCTTTCGGCCCTGTTATGTGATTCTGTAATGCTACCTGAGAAGCAGTCTAGGGCTAGGATGTTATGGATGGAGAGAGGGACTGAATGGGGGCCTAAAATACTGGGTGATACTTCAATTCCATGAATCGCTTGTAGAACTTGCTTCTCAATTCTGCCAGTTTATATTCTATAAATAAGTTAATTCTGTCAAGATAAGTTAATACTGATTCATGACTAAACACGTTCTTACTGTTCAACATTATTTCATTGTAACAACTTTTGAAATGGTATTATGAGCTATAATGTAAAACACATAACACCATAAACTGGGTTTAGAACTGGCAAACTTTTCCTGAAGACTCATAATATACGTATTTTAGGCTTTAAGGGCCACACAGTTCTCAACCACTCAGTTCTGCTGCTCCTCAGCAATTAGCCAAAGACATTCCACAGTGAATTGCGGCTGTGCTGCAATTAAATTCTATTCACAAAATGGGTCAACAGGCTGGGGTTGGCCTATAGGCCACTGATTGCTGACCTGGATCTGCATTTTCTTTCATTAATTTATTTTCACATAGAAGAGTAAAATGTAACTCTTTTCCCGATATTGGAGTTATAATGGTATAATTTTATCAATGCTTACTGAAGTTATATCATGTTAGGTACCAAGCTAAGTTTATTATCTCCAACCTATCAGAATAATTTCCATAAATGCATGTGATTACCCAGAAGAAAATCCCATCAGTTTCATCTTCAAAATGCTCCCAAATCCAACTTCTTTTCACCTTTCCCATCACCACTTGAACCAACCATTCAGTTATTACCCACCAAGCTCACACACTGAGCCAGGCTCTGTCCAAGGCACCTGGGAAATATTACAGAGAAAAACCGAGATAAATCCTTGCCCTTGGGGAGCTCACATTCTTGCAAGTGATGAATGTCAATAAATAATAAACCTAATAAGCAAGTAAAGGATACCGTATGTTAGAAAGTGAGACATGCTACAGAGAAAAGAAATGCACACCACACACACACACGCGGCACAGGGATGCCAGAGCAGGGTAACAGCGGCAATTTTAATAGTGTGGCCAGTTGAGGCCTAGGATATCTGTTCCAGATCGGAATCCTCCAGGAGGGGCTCACACCAGGAATGTGCAGCCATCACCTCTCACCTGGACAATTACAGCAGCTTCCTATTCTCTCTTCTTCCATCCTGGCTCCACTTCAGGAGATTACCCACACCACAGCCAAGCAATACTTCTCAAATGTCCCTCAGGTCACTCAATACCCTGCTCATGCCAGTGCACACAGTGAATCCAATCCAAAGTCTGACTTGGTTCATGATTACCCAACCTCATGTCTGCCCTCTCCACTCCACCCGCACTGGCTTGCTTTTGGCTCCAGGTCACACTCCTGCCATCCCAAGGCCTCCTGACTCTGCCTGAGATGCTCTTGTCCAATATCTGCATGGCTCTCTCTCCCTCCATCAGCTCTCCGTCTCCTCAACCTGTTTGATTTCCTTCATCATACTTATCACTAATGATTTTACACAGAATAGCCTTTTGTTTCCCTGTTTCTCTCACTAGGAACTAAACTTCATGAAGACAGGGATTTCGTCCCCAACATGACTTCCCTAATGCCTCAAACTGTCACTAAACATTCGGAATGAACACCTGAACACGGTACAATTTTATAAAAGAGGAATCAGAGCTTTCCCAAGGACACAGTAAAAGGGTGACTAACCAGGACTTGAGCCTAAGACTGCTGGAAACCAGAGGCAGCACTTCTCACATACAGCCTCTTAGGGCACGTCCTGGTGGAACATGAAACAGAGCAGTCAGTAATAAAGCCACACATACAGACAGCGCTGATTCACGTTAGAGCAAGTTATCCTTGAGGTTAGAAACACCAGCCTGGTGTTTCACTAGCTTTGTGCCCTTAAGCAAATAAATTACTTAATCATTCTTTGCCTCATCTATAAATTCAGAATGAGTCCCTACCTCACAACACTGGTGGGAAGAATAAACAAGTTAACATCTGTCACTTACTTAGAAAAGGCCTGCAATAGTACAAGTACTCATTAAATGTTTGTTTGTCTTTTATTTTTTAAACATTTTAATAAATATACTCCTTCACCCATCTCTCCCACCTCCACCCCCTGCTCTGGCAAACACCAATTTGTTCTCTGTATCAATGAGTTTGTTTTTTTAGATTCCACATATAGGCGAAAT
>NW_006286140.1:3653815-3677268 GCF_000327345.1 Myotis davidii
CATTTTCTTTACTCATTTATCTACTGATAGACACTTAAATTGTTTCCATAACTTCACTATTATGAATAATGTTGCAATAACATAAGGGTGCAAATGTATTTTCAAGTTAGTGTTTCATTTTCTTCAGATAAATACCCAGAAGTGGGATTGCTGGGTCACATGGTAGTTATATTTTTAATTTTTTTGAGGAACCGCCATACTATTTTCCATAGTGGCTGCATCAGTTTACATTCCCACCAATATTATACATGAGTATCATCATCATCATCATCCTGGAACAAATGGCTTCCAGGCACGGACACTTGACTCCAACTAGATTGAATACACTGATGTAATCACGGCAGCAAAAAGAAGTGTGATTAGTCAGAAGCCTACACCCTCTTGTGAAGAGATGAGAAGGTGATAATGCTGTCAATACATTTTTAGGCCTATGACCTTGTGCTTATTTTGGGAATTCTGGGGAGCACCCAGAAGAAGCATGTATAGCTCTTGGAGGGAATCCACTGTCCCCCTATGTCAGGCTGCCCTTTGGACTTTGGCCCTGTGAAGTGGCATCCCCCAGGCAGAGGAAGCCTCTTCTGGATGGGGAGGCTGGAGGTACAAAGCAGCTACCATAGCTGATGAGGAATCACTGATAGGGTCAGGTAAGGCCAGTACTTGTGGAGATGGCCCAGAGGTATCTTGTTAAATATTTTTTAAAAAAAAGTGACTTAATTTTTTTGACATGATATTTACTCTTCCCTTCCTATTTCTATAATTAAATAATCCATTTTGAAGCAGAATATAAATATAATATTCATATACATTTTAAAAAGTCTTCATGTATTATTTTCAAGTACAGAAAAAATCGCATTTGTTTAAAAGCATCTAAAAGCTTTCAATATAGCATAAGATGAATGTGTGTCACAATTTTTAGATCACTTCATGTTTGTAGGTGGTCACTAAAGGCGTGAAGCAAAGCTCAGGTATCAGTGTGAACATCAGGAATACAGGAGACAGACCCTAAATGTATAAAAACAAATATACAGTGGCCAAAAATTAATTTAACACCACTTCTTTTAAAAATTAATTTAACACCACTTCTTTTAAAAATTAATTTAACACCACTTCTTTTAAAAATTAATTTAACACCACTTCTTTTAAAAATTGAAAATCATGGTATTCATAGAGGCTTAGGTCAGAAAAAAACCTACAAGGCACACCTATCAGATGCTCAAAAATTACACTCTAATTCTTTTACCTATCAAGTTAAAAGAGATGTATGCTTATAAGCCACCTGAAACTGTTTAGAATAGACCAACAGACTGTCATCTTGACCAAACTATCGATTACTACAGGCAGAAAGTATGAACTATAGATAAACATTTAAGCATTAAAATGTGGTAAAATAAAAAGGAAAACATATAAATCAAAGTTCTGTAACAATGTGTGCTACCTACATGGATGGAGCAAAAATTGAAAACACCATTTAAAAAGGATACCATCAGAAATTGGTCTAAACAACCAGATCAACTGAATAACTTGTAAACATAAATAACTCTAGTTCAACCAAATGACTGGGTCTTTTTAAAAATATATTTTTATTGATTTCAGATAGGAAGAGAGAGATAGAAACATCAATGATGAGATAAAATCTCATCATTGGCTGCCTCCCGCACTCCCTCGTCTGGGGATCCAGCCTGCAACCGAGGCATGTGCCCTGACCAGGAATCAAACCATGACCTCCTGGTTCATAGGTTGAGCCACACCAATAGGGCCCAAATGATTGTTTTAATATAGAGCATAAACCTACCATGCACTTGCATCATCCATAAACTGAAGAAACACATACTCCTAAATCAGTCAATAATATTCAGAGAATGAAGAGACTTTAAAAACATTCTGTGCCAGGGTCCATCCCCAGCAGGTCCAGGGGTCCCCAAAGGTGTGGACGGAGTCGGCGAAGAAGGAATGACACGGAGACAGTGTTCAGTTGATCAGCAGCCTTGCCAGGATCTCTAGCCACAATCTCCAGCCAAGTTCTGTGTCCGTGTTCTCTTGCTAGGTTCTCCAGCCACATGCTCCAGGTTCTCCAGCCAGGTTCTGTAGCCATGTTCCTCGCTAGGTTCTCCAGCCAGGTTCGGTCGCCAGGTTCTGTAGCCGGGTTCTTCAGCCAGGTTCTGTCTAGGTTCTCCAGCCAGGTTCTGTAGCTATGTTCCCTCACTAGGTTCTCCATCCAGGTTCTGTCCAGGTTCTCCAGTCAGGTTCAGTCACCAGGTTCTAGTCAGGTTCTCTTGCCATGTTCTATCCAGGTTCTGTAGCCAGGTTCTGTCTCTAGGTTCTTTTGCCAGGTTCTGTCCAGGATCTTTTGCCATGTTCTCTCACTAGGTTCTGTCTCTAGGTTCTGTGTCTAGGTTCTGTGTCCAGTTGTCTTGTTACATCTGTATTTATACCAGTTGATTCCAATCCTATCAATCTCTATTCCAAAGGTTAGGGCGTTTCTTATCTCCATTCCAGGGAGTAAAGATTATGTAGCTTAAGCATGATTGTTCCTAGTTAAAGTGATTAATTACCCGCCTGGCACTTAAGAGGTTTTATTCCCTCCCTAACTTCAGGGGAAAATCCCTACCTGGGGAAACAACCTTTCTCGGAGAGGTGACCTTGGACCGGCTCCAGCAATTCTGTAAAACCTAAGTTATACAAATATGCAATAATCTAAATGTATTACAAGAGGGTGGACAAAGAGCCTCCCTCACTGCTCTTAGGGTACCACACGACCTCCCATTGACTGCACAGCAACAGTGGCTCTTTAAAAAATATATGCCATACTGGTGTACCATAACATATTTATGAGAATTTTACTATGAACTGTGAAATGTTTATGCAAGTTGAATGCTCTAACAAAGCCTACTCTTTCATTCTCAATCAAGCCTTATAAAGCTGATGCCCTCGGCAGGCAATTACATGATTGTTCTGCACTTTCAGTGGTCATAATACAGAGCTACAATTTTTTAAAGTTATTAATTTCACAAATAGGAGACAGAGAAGTAACATTAGTTTAAATTAAATAATAAGAACTTTATCACTCATCTTAAAGACAAAACACTCAGACAAAAAAGATAAGTGGTTGATACTGGGTTGCTGACAATCTGAGGTTATAATAATTTGAGTTTATTGCTCCACAGTCTGTGAGTAATGACTGAGGCACAAATGTGAGACACATGACATTACTACTAGAGAAGTTTATAGGATTCAATCCAGAAACATGTCCTCAGGTGAAAAATGGCTAACTCCAGTTTGAGACATGTCATCAAAGATCACAAGCTAACCCTGATTGTGACATCGTGACAGTGTAACATTTGGTCCCACAAAACCAAACAAGAGATTGGAAAGCTCTGAAATAAGCCATCAACACAGAATGATGCACTAGTCTGAGGAAGGCACCTGTGGGGAAAGCTGACACCATGACACGCACAATGATGTAAATGACCACTTCATAAAGAGGACAGATGGGACGGGATGTAGGAGGCAGGGCCCAGAGCAGAGCTGCTGTGAGAGCCAGGCACCTTGTGCGCATGTCCATCCTATCTGCCATTCTTTTCACACACTGTTCTACACTTCAAGTGATCTTTCTTCACAAAAAGCCTATGATAGAGTTCTGTTGATGTAAACCATAAAAATCCTTACTATAACAGTTCTTTCCTGGATCACACAGCTGATGAGAGAAATGGTGCGCTTGGGTGCTAGCAGGAGATGGAGGGCAACTTTGCCTTCAAACAACAATAGCTAGTCAATTCTTTTTAGGTAGGTTTTAAAACCCCTAAAAGTCCCCATATTATCTAATCCAATAACATAAAACACATCAGTAGCAGTTTGAGAATAAGCATGACATCTACTTTCTCTGATCTTCTGACAAATAAAGAACTGTTTAAAACCTGAAATTGTTATGAAAATATGGTGTATAGCTGACAATTTACATAATTAAAAGAAAAATAAACTATTAGGAAAAATTCTACTTTGCCTTCTCAGCCTGGGTTGTCTCATAGGAGACTTTATAGAAGGTGTTTATACTATCTCCTGTCTCTACACTGAAGCCCACATGTACATGTATAAAAAGATCTAGTGTTCTAAGAAAAACCCTGGAAAGTAGGGCCTAAATTCTAATTCCAATTATGGCAAAAAACTAGTGATATGATTTTGTTTTTATTTTTCCAATATTTAAAATGGGTGTAACACTTACCAGAGTTTTACCGAATTAAGCAAAAATAACATAAGTAATGTAACAACGTGAATTATACATAATATCCTCAATGAATGTTGCCCATATCCTGCCTTCCATAACCTTTTATTTAGATTAGTGATTTTCAACCAGTGTGGTACAATAATTTTTCAACATTTCTTACCTGAATATTTAGTCAGCGGCACTGATGATTTTCCCTTAGATTGTCAAATCAAATAATGCCAACAGTCAACACAATAGCCATCAGGTATGTATGAATCAAAATTGTACCTAATTTTTGTGAGATCAGCAAAAATATATTTTTTGTTGTGAAGAATTTTAGTAATTAGTTTATGTGCGCCATGAGATAAGAATGGTTGAAAATTGCTGACCTAGGCTAATGAAATGTAAAGTGTTGAACAGTAAACACTCATTAATTGATCATAGTAAGGAATCACCATTGATTCTTGATATATAAAAAATAGCACTGGAGATGATAAATCAACATTTCTTAAAGAATTACAGAGATGACTAGAGAATGTTATGGGATATGTGAGAGCCAGAATGGATATCATGAAGAAGGTCTAGGAATAGCTTGTTAATCAAAGAACAAGGACCCACTCAAGCCACCAGTATTTTTTTTTTAGCTTTCTGATGACATGATTTGATTAACTCTATTTGCTTTCCTATAATTCTTAATTTAGGTTTGAAAAACACCACTTCCATGAAATTCACTTATATATAATACAATTAAATGATTTTCCAAAGTGGTATAAGAAATATCATTCTCATCTTCTAAAATTAACTGAGGTTTGCCCTAGCTGGTTTGGCTCGTGGATAGAGCATCAACCTACGGAATGAAGGGTCCTGGGTTTGATTCTGGTCAAGAGCACATGCCTGGGTTGTGGGCTTGATCCCCAGTAGGGGGCGTGCAGGAGGCAGCCGGTTGATGATTCCCATCATTGAAGTTTCTCTCTCTCTATCCCTTCCTCTCTGAAATCAATAAAAATATATTTTTAAAAAATTGATTGAAGTTTAAGCTTTAAAAAAAAATTAATGAGCTCTGCTCTTTTCTACAATGATGCTTCAGTAGGTAATGATGGAATTTTGTGTTTATGGGTAAACTGTAAGTATAGCTAGCTGCTAGCACATCACAGTGCTGACATACTCTAGTAGGGATTCTGCCCAGCAGTAGATCCTAACATTAAGAGAAATAAAAATACAAAAAAAAAAAAAAAAAAAAGGCTGTGAAATAAATAGAAGGGGGAATAACAATAGAATACTGAAGTGGGTTAAATAGTGTGTTCCCAAAATTCATGCCCACCAGAAACCTGTGAGGGTGACATTTGAAAACAGAATCTTTGCAGATATAATCAAGTTAAAATAAAGTCAAACTGGATTAGGATGGGTCCTCGTGAGAACAGAAACGTGTAGACATAAACACAAAGGAAACAAGGCCCTGTGAAGGTGAACGCAGGGATTCGAGTTATGTTCAGAGGGATATGGCCCTGCCTACACTTTGATTTTAGATTTCTTGCCTCTGGAACTGTGAGAGAGAAATTTCTGTTATTTTAAGCCACTAGTTTGTGGTACTTTGTTATGACAGCCCTAGGAAACTAATACAAGTATGAACCCAGAATTTGATCTCAACTGTGCTAAATTCAATGCAATTATATGCATACCAGCACTGAAATGTTACCGGACTGTTAGCAATAGCTATCTCAGGGTGGTACTCTTGCTGATTTTTATCCTATTATTTGTGCTTCTTCCAAATTTCTAAACCCTTTTTAAATAAACACGTTTGCTTTTAAAATCAGAAAAAAAGAAGCTAATAAAGATGACTTTATAAAAACTGTACAAGCACTAAGCTAACCAGGAAGCAAGGCATAAAGTAAAAACATGCAAAATTTGAAAGGGCAAGGAGGAAATAACCACCAAAACAGAAAAGTTTTAAAAATTTGAAACTACTCTCCACCAAGTTATGTAAATGATTTTGGAAATCTAGATGCAATGGATACTTCTCCAGAAAAATACACTTTACCAAACTGACCCCTGAAAAGAGAGGAAGACAAAAATATTCAATTACTAGATCAGAATTGGGAATCTAAAGTACTCCTTCCTCTACTGAAGCTTTAAGATCAGATGGTACTATACAAACTACTCCAAAAACAGAATAACAAGGAAATTAGCCAATGCTTTTCTTAGTAAACAAACATAACGGTAATTCTGTAATCTAAGAAAGAATCCTACAACCATTCTCAGGAATACCAAGGCAAAAATACTACATAAAACACTAGAAAGACTTTTGCTTCCAGCCAAATGGACTGGTAGGAAATCATATGTATTATGTGGTTTACATTATATAAAACACTAAAATGTAGAACAATTGAGTCAAGAAGGAAAGGGGGATTTAATAATAGAATACTGCTATAAGGTGCTGAAACTGTATCTAAAGTGGTATAATATTACTTGAAGGTAAAATGAAGTAACTTAAATGTAAGTATTATAAACTGTAGAGCAGCTACTAAGAATATAAACCAAAATAATGAAAGAGAATAATAAAAATTCACATTTCAGGAAAAAGGAAACCAAAAGCACATGGGATGAACAGAAAAGAGCAAATGCAAGAATTAAATCTAATACACCAATAACCACTTTAAATGTAAATGGTCTAAACACACCAATAAAAAGATGAGGTCAGCATTTCCCTGATATAAAAGCTACTCTTCAAGAAAACTATGGACCAACATTTCCCATGGATATATATTTAAAAATTGTTTGCAAAATTTTAGCAAATTAAATTTAAAAAATGCATAAAATTGTACATCAAAATCAAGTGGAATTTATAACAGCAACTCAAAAATGAATTAACATTTAAAAATCTATCAATGAAATTTGCCATATTACCACACTAAAAAAGAAGATGCATATGATCAGCTCAATAAAGAAAAGGCATTTAACAAAACTAATTTATGGTTAAAATTCTTAGCAAATTAGTAACAGAATCAAACTTCCTCAATCACAGTAAAACCCACAATTAACATCATACTAAATGGAGAAAAACCAATATTTTCTACCTGATATCAGAATGCTAGATAGCATTCCTATCTTTCTATTCCACTCTAGTCTGGAGGTCCTAGCCAGCCCAATAAGGCAAGAAAAATAATCTAAACCCATAGAGATAATAAATAAAGTAAAACATTCTTTATGTGCAGACAACATATCTATGTAAGAAAGCGTAAGAAATATATAAATACTAAACCTAATAATTTTAGCAAAGTGGTAAGATACATACAGAGATAAACTAAATATCTATATAATAGTAAAGAACATATGGAAATTGACATTTTTTAAAATACCATTTATAATAACATCATAAAAAAATAAATACTTAAGGACAATGTAACAAAAGATGTGTAAGATCTGTTGACAAAAACTATAAAACACCATCGACATTTACAAAGATCTAATTGAATGGAGAAACATACCATGATTGTGGATAAGAAAACTCATATTGTAAAGACATCAATTCTCCCCCAAATGATCTATAAATGCAGTATAATCTTATTGACAATCATAAAAAGGCCTTTTTCAGTAAAAACAGAAAAGGTGATTCTAAAACAAATATGCAATTAATTTATGAGCGTATAACTGATTTTTGAAAACAAGAATAAAGTTGGAAGACAAACTATGTGATTTCAAGCAACACTAATGAACACAATGTGCCACTGGTGCAAAGAAAGACTATATAATTTTTTAGGAGAAGAGAATAAATTTTATATATATATGCCTAAGCAACCATTCGGCCATTTGACCAGTAGCTATGACTTTCACTGACCACCAGGGGGGCAGATACTTAACGCACAGGCATAGCAACAGACTGATGAATCTCGGAGGGAAGGGGGAAGGGTGGGACGAGATTAATCAAAGATCTTATATGTATACTAGTGCCCTGGTGCACGGATTCATGCACTGGTGGGGTCCTTCAGTCTGGTCTGCGGGGATCGGGCCAAAACATCCCCCAAGGGGTCCCAGATTGCCAGAGGGCACAGGCCAGGCCGAGGGACCCCACTGGTGCACGAACCCATGCACCGGGATTCTGGTATGAATAATAAAATGGCAATAAATATATATCTATCAACAATTGAATCTAAAAATCAAAATAAACGAACGAGGAATCTAATGAACAAAATAAACTAATGAGTAAAATAGAACCAGAGGCATGGAAACATGGAACAGACTGATAAATCTTGGAGGGAAGAGATTAACCGAAGGAATTATATGCATATATGCATAACCCATAGATATAGACAATAGGGTGGTAAAGGCCTGGGAGGTGAGGGGTGCGGGAACCAGGTAGAAGGGAGCATTTGTAATACTCTCAACAATAAAGATTTTTTTGAAGGACTATATAACTTACTTATAAGAATCTCAAGTAAATACAAACTATAGTGACAGAAAGCAGACTGGCTATCTGCAGATGGGCATGGATTATAAAGAAGCATGAGGACACTTCTGGAGTAAAATGCTTGTTATTGTGATTGTGATTGTGATTGGGATTGATATGTCAAACTCTGTACTTGGAACACAAGAAAGACTGAGACCATGACAAAAGGTCCAGGAGCCAACTTGGAGGAGACCCCACCAGCCAATATAAGTGGTTTGAAACACATCAGAAGTACATGCTTTTTAAGAAATACAGTAAGTGTGTGATGATTCTTGGTGAAAAATTGAAAAGAAAGCAAAACAGTAATTAATTTTGGCAAATACAAGGGAACCAAATGATTTTTTTCAATAACAGTGACTAAAAGGGACAGAATCAGGCATTCATCCTGTTTTTTATAGGAACTGCACATCATTATACTAAATAACTGGGGAAAATATTATTTTCTGAGGAATCACAATTAAAAGATAAAATAGTAGGTGGCTAGGCCATGAGGGGGGAGCCCTGGTGAATGGAGTGAGTGCTCTTATACTTTTGAGGCTCCGGAGAGATCCCTTGGACCTTCGACCATGTGAGGACACAATGAGAAGGAGATGGCCCTAAACAGGAGAAGTTTTCACCAGAGGTGACCATGCCTTAATCTTGAACTTCTAGCCCCATGAGCAGTGAGCAATAAATTTACATTGTTTAAAAGCTTTCCAGTCTGTGGTGTTTTATTATAGCAGCCCAAACACACTAAGACAACACAAGTTAACAAAAGTAACACGAGCCTGGACATGAGCTTTCTGATATGATGCAATAAGTAGTACGCCTGCTATGAAGTATTCCTACCAAAACTCTGAGCTCTGATCAAGTCTCTAGATATAATTTCCATTTTAGAGCAGAAACTGGGGATAAAGGAACACATTAAATAACACTGTGAAGATACAATCAGCAAAATCGGAATGTGAGAAACTTTAGGACAAATAAAATGGTTTCCTAAAATAAACTGTAAAAATAAATAAATAAATACCTAGAAAAAACAAACAACAGATGGGAAAATACTTAAGAGACCATATTGGCCTGGGCTGATGCAGACTTCCCTGGGAATGACCTCAGTATCCTTCTCCTCACATTTGTTTCCTTGGAAATATAAGAACTGCCCTGGATTGAGTAAATTGTGAAATGGTATGCAGGCCTTTGGCCCACAAAACAGAATGCTATAATTGAAAAAGTAGTGAAAAATAGAGGTTAATGTGGCATCCACTCTTTTTGGCTCTGGACCACGGCTGCTGAAATGCCTAATACAGGTGAGGGTAAAAAGAAGCTATATATTAGGGTAGGTAGGGTAGGCTTCCTGATGAGATGAAGACGCTGTGCCTGCTATGCCCCTTGCCCTTGATCCTTCTATGAATCAAAATAAAAGCAGTATTAGACTAAAGTCAGTTGAGTCTTGTGAGTCTAACTAGGACACGTGACCAGTGCTGTGGTGGTGCATACATCAACCAAAAGCAATGTGTAGCGCTCCTTTGGGTCCTGATTCAAAAGAACCAATTGTAAAGATGGTGGTAGAAGGAGGAGAGGGAGAAGATGAATGAGCAAGAGCATTAACCATGAAAGTTTGGAACCTGGGTGTTTATTGACAGTAAGGAAATCTATTAAATTTTAGGTATGGCAATGGTATTGGGTCTTTCCTCCCCTCCGCTTCCCCTCCTGCCCCTCCCTCCTCTTCTTCCTCCCTCCCTCCTCCTCCTTCTTCTCTCCTTCTCCTCCTCCTCCTCCTCCTCTTTCTTCTTCTGCTTCTTTCTCCTTCTCCTTCTCCTGCTCCTCCTCCTCTTTCTTCTCTCTCTCTCTCTCTATTTCTTCTCTCTCTCTCTCTCTCTCTCTCTCTCTCTCTCTCTCTCTCCATAAAGGAAAAATAACAGCCAAGATTTTTTTCTGCAGGTATACATAACTGATGTATTCACCAATTAAATAATACAACGTCTCAAATTTGCTTTGAAATAATCCAGCTGTGCTACGGCAAGAAAGGCATAGGGGATGGTGGAAGACAGATGAAATAATATGGATTGCTCATCAGTTGGTAATTATTGCAGTCTGGTGAGTACTGGAGGGTTCATGACACTATCCTCTCTTTTCTATATATTTAAAGGCTTCCATAATTTAAAAATGTAGAAGATTAAAAGATATAAAAATAGGATACAAAATAAAGGATAACTATCAGTCTGTAGGGATGTCCATTTGTAAGTTTACATCCATCTTTAAACTGACTTGCAGCTTCCCTTCCTATCTTATATTTATTAAATTTTTTATTTTATAAAATTGGAATACTAAACATACTAAATATTCCTGAGTGATTCCTATTCATGAGACCTCAAAAATAAAAGCATCTTTCTTCAGGGAGTTACATGTATCTTAACAGAAAAAAAAAATCAGTTAAGAATAAAATAAAAAGTATGAATGAGCCAAACAAATCCCCAATTCTTTGTCGCTTTTATAATCTTCAAAAAGTAGAACGACTCATTTGTATCTTCTACCTCCCTTTATAAATTCATTTATTCCTCCAACTGATAACTCTCTATTTTGCTGATGTTATTGAGACCAACTGAAAAAATATTTACTGAGTATTCACTAGAATGAAGCATTCTTGTGAGAACAACCAAACACAGAAAGCAGAGAAGTATGTTGCCTCTTCAGGCCAGTGCTTCATCCCGATGTACTCCAGACACAAAAAGTATTCCTGATATACTAAAACATCACACATGAATCCTCTGCTGAGTTAGCTAACAAAGAGACATACCTATTCAGCATATTGGTTTTCTAAACTTGGTTTCAAAAAAAGTCAAAACTCATTAGTAATATGAAGTTAGACATCTTTCTCTATCATATTACTTTAAACTAAAATAAATAAATAAATGGCCCCTGCATGCTGACTAATAACTTGAAATACACACTGCACTAAGGAATGTGTGTGTGTGTGTGAGTGTGTGTGAGATGTGTGTGTGTGCGTGTGTGTGTGTGTGTGTGTGTGTGTGTGTGTGTGTGTGTGTGTAAAGAAGGAATGGCCCTGAGTGGTGGTTGGGACTGGAAGCTCCAGCTGAATAATCTTAATTAGGAAATACTGACCTTAGATGTCTGTTACAGTAAGTTGTTTTGGAAAGAATCCTCAGGCAAAAAGATCACAGATTTTGTTATGCTTTCCACGGTAAACAAGTTTTTCCTTCCCCCTGATAAAAACACTGTGGTTTCTACAAGCAACACTGATGGAGCCAAAGTGCATGCATGCTTTTTGCCCTCAAAACAAATCTTCTGAATTCTACTTCAAGTTGTGTAGTTGAGAATTAAAGTTATACACAATGAGAGGGAATTATATCATGCAGTCAAGAAGGGAATGTGAAATAACCCCCTTAGTATAAAATCAAAGAACAGAAGTTAGTTACTTAGTGACTAGAGTCTGTATTTCAGGAACTCTGTGAAAAACAGCTTTGCTTCACAACAGAAAACATAGTAGAAAAAAACACACATTTATTTTCTAAAGGAATACAGAATGCACTAAAAACCACACCCATGGTTTCTATTCCTATCTCATGCTAATGACAGCACTCTAGCCATAGTTTCTCTTCTAAAAGCCAGACCCAAATTTTCAACTGACTGCTGAAACTTTCCCATTGGCATCTCAAACACAATCCAACTACTCACCCTTGCCTCGCCATCAGTCTCTTCTAACTCCCTGTCTATAAGAAGAGGGCCACAATATCCCAGCCCAAACTGGGCATAATCCCTCCCACTTTCCTTCACATTTCTGCATTTGATCAATTTCAAAGGTGTGGCAAACTTTTTCTATGAAGGGCTAGAGAGTAAATATTTTTCCAGGGCGGGCTTTCCGACAAAGTTATTATGTATTTATATAATGAGAGAAAATAAATTACCATAACCTTTTTCTTGACAAAATTCAAAATGTAATAATAACAAGAGTACTATTGTTTCTGTAATATAAGTTTATTAATGAGAATAATATTTTACTTAACTTGGGTTCAAAGTTAATGTTTCCTATCATCAATATTAGTTACAAATGTTCCTCTGTTAATACTGAAATGTAATGAGATTTTACTTATTTCATCTTTGAAATGTCTTTTCACACAGATGGGTAATGGCAAATTACTGATGGCAGCACGTGAGTATGTGATCTTAACTGAGCGGTCATCACTGGGAAAGGTCTACAGAACTCTTTCCTGATACTTGCCTTTTAGCACCCCATCACAGTGCAGATAACCACTGCCTAGGAAGGTTAGGTAGAAGTTTGTCACTGTACACATGGACTCTGAAGTATGAAAATTTCCTTTGCTCTGGCATTGAGGTTTAAAAGGTGCTGCTAGAACTGGTTTGAGCTCAAAAAAATGTATCTGCTTCAAATCTGGTGAGGATGAAGAGCTTGCTTCTTGGTGTAAGCTTTGACAGCACAAGAAGTGCAGAGTAAGCTGACATTACTTGTGATGCAAACATTAGTTGCTATCGAAATGACTTTACGGCAACATGCGTTTTACATATAAATTCCATTTCATCTTTTCATTTTAGGTTAACTTTATTAAGAAATATTACCAAATCTTTAGCAAAACCTAACTTCCAAAGCCATTTGGTGTCCAGATACAGTAACTGAAAGTGGTTCTTCTCATTCAGGAAGATTTTAATTCTAAACCCTGACCTCAAAAAAAAAAAAAAAATCACAGTAAAATTCTGATACTGCTAAATCACCAGCTGCTGTGTAATAAGGCAAGTCAAGAAACTTAGCTTCAGTTTTTGACAAAAATTCATGAAACTGACAATGGCTAAGTCTGTGAGGAAAAAAATTAAGTTCACCAATGACACCACTGGTTCAATAAAATATTACAAATTTAAATTTTTTCCTCAAAGTATCAGCTGATGAATAATACAATGAATAACTATACAATTTAAACATCCTACATTTTCCCAATTTTAAATTTGTCTAAGACTTTTTTCAGTTTTACACATATTTTATCATCATCAATTGTAACACATCTTAGCAGATTCCACTTCAGCTTGTATTGAATGCCACACAGGCTATTCAGAGAGGCTAATTCTTCTGTCACTTCCTACTCATCATTAATTACTTTAATAAACAACAATTGAGCACTATTGGAAACATCTGTTGACTAATAAAAAAACAAACAAAGAAAACCACTTGGAATAATTGTTGTTTTATTTTTTTAACTAGCTACTAATGTTGCTTTCCATGTCCCCAACCCCTTGAGCAACTGATTTTACCTAATGTCTAATAAAGAAGTTTCCTTTGACTGGACACAACTTTTTTTTAGCAGGTACAATCAAACCATGGTTTAATTAAAACACTACTGATAAGTGGCTTTTCTTGCCTGGCTAACAGAATTGCCAATCAGAAACTCAATTTAGTTGCAGCCTTATTTTCATTTTTCACTTTTGTAAAGACATTCTTTTTTGAACAAATATTCCATTTAAACTGTCTAATTTTCCTGTGAATTGGGAATACTGTGATGAATTCTTAGTCTAAAATGTCAAGGCATTTTGTATTATTTCAGCACAGTTAGGCATGTCAATGCATAGTAAACAGAATGCTTTGCCATATAATTTGATAACAAAATAATCCACACTCCACTCTGCCTTAAAAATGACATGTTCAAAATATACTTTGTCTTCTTTTGTTTTGTAATGATGGGTAATAAAAAGTAAAGTAAAATAAAAACAGCAATCCACATCCACTCAAAACACTGTTGAGTTAGTTATCACTACAATTTTAATGTGTTGAACAGCAATGCGATCATTGCAATCGCCTGTTCCAGGGCTCCAAGATCACCCATGTATTTGCTGACTCACTAGGATTTGCAGTAGTCAGGAGACCGCTGTGCTCCTGGCTACATACACAGTCGGCAAGAAACAAGGACGTAACCAGTAACCAGGGGAAGACCTGAGGCACCATTCACAGGCTTCCTAGGTTCTTCCCTCCCCACAGGGGCCATACAGAACACAATCCTTTCTCCAGCAGTGGAGTGCAGTAACACACAGGTAGTGTGTTGGACTAGGACAGTCGGCTTGAGACTCAGACTGCAGAGCTGTTATTCTGGGCTGGTCACAGAGGCACAAGGACTAGTCACAACTATCAAAACTGCAGACTTTCAGAAGGAAAAAAATACAATTGTTAATGACCCCTGGCAGACAAAACATTCTTATGAACACACGTAAAATTCTAAAGCCAGGTTTAAAGATGCCAGAAGAGGGTCAACGCACTCTCATTACCCCAACCCCAACCAAGTCATTCCAAAGAGGGACTCCTATGTGAACTCATTCTTGCTCGGTGCCACATACACTCTCTGTCACAACTGTTCAACTCCACCCCTGTAGCATGAAATGCAGTCACAGACAATATAAAAAAATTGAGTATGGCTCTTTCCCAGTGAAACTTTATTTATGGCATTGACATCTGAATTTCGTATAATTTTTATATGTCACAAAATATTACTCTCCTTTGGTTATTTTCCCCAGCTGTTTAAAAATGCAGAAACCATTCTTGGATCACAGCTATACCAATAAAGTAGTGGCCAGATTGGCCTGCAGGCTGCAGTTTCCTAATTCCCAAACTAACCAACCACCTCATTCTTAATCCCAATTACTCTTGCCTCTCTTCTTTCAGTGTCTCTCCCTGAGTTTGTACTACCATAGTTCTTCTCTAAATTATTACAATTTACTCCCAAATGCTTCATTATTCATCATTGTACCCTTAGTATACCTAGCATGTCATAGCTGGCACACAGTATGCAGTCCAGACATTTTTTACTGAATGACTATAGTGCAATTCCCAAACCTTACGGTAATTCAGCCCAACTGGTTTATCAATAAGGAGTTATTAGTGTTAAAGGTATTTTCCAAATAAGTGGTCACTATATAACGGTATGGTGTAGTTCTATACAAAGATTTAACAGGATACAAGACACATAAATAGAGTGGAAAATATAATCCTGGAAAATTTTTCCACAAATGGTCTAAATATGACATTTCATTTTTTCCTAAACAAGACTAAAAAACTGAAGTTCATTCACCTTCTTCTAGCACTCAATTGCCTTTGAGGTAGAAGAGATACATTTTTTCTTCTAAGTGCTTCCACTCTATGTTCTTGAGCCCATATGCACCAGAAATTTATTCTACCAAATAGCCTTGGTTCTCCTTAAGTTTCTCTTTTTCCAGTAGCTATTTCTCCTGAATATAAAATTATCTCCTATCTCCCTTATGAGAATATTTCAGGAAGTAATTTTTTCATTTCCTGTTTGTTTATTGTATAGGCTGTTTAGGATATCATGTATAGATTATAAATATGCTTTATCAGTATTTTAGAAGGTGAATAGAATGACCTGCTAAAGAAAAATAACTCATTCATACTTTTTAAGAGTTAACAGCAAGTACTGCAGTGGAAAAGAAACATATCTCTAAAGAAAATATTATTTTACTAAGTATATTGTGTAAGAGCACACTTAAAATCCATAACACATTTAAGAATAAAACCACAAAATTGGCTAAAGTAATCTATCATTTTCATCACTCCATGGAGAAAGAAAAAGAGGAGAAGGAGGAGGAGAGAGAGAGAGAAGTTTACAGCTTTTTCCTTAACACAGCAAATACAAAATATTTACCAACACTTCCTTATAAATCAAGAGGGTTACTATACTTGCTTTAAGAATATTTATGTATTATCTAGGCCAAAGTTTTTTAATAGAGATTCACAGATAAGAAATCACTGACTAAAATGTATTCAGAGATGTAGGTATATTACATAATAAGATATTTATGAGGACAATGCGAGTAACTCCTTATTAATAAACCAGTTGGGCTGAATAACCTGTAATGTTAATTTTCTACATTGTATCTTCCATTGTCTTACTTGTACCCCACGACAAGCATTTAAGAGCACTACATGGATTATAAATGATATCTGTGCAGAGTCAGTTAATGTGTGAAACTAGGTGATTCAGAATAAAGAATGATAGATATGTTAGCCATAAGTGTGTATCACATCCCGATAACTGCCATAGGAGGCCTGGATTAAAAAAGAGGAAGAGGAGGAGGGGGATGAGGGGGAGAAGAGGAAGGAGGAGGAGGAGGAGCAGGAGGAGCAGGAGGAGGAGAGAGGAGGAGGAGGAGGGGAGAGGAGGAGAGAGAAGAGAAGAGGAAAGCAAATAAGATGTTTTCTGGAAGCCTGTTAGCAAAATGGCTAACTGTTTATTCTTGTATTATTACTTAGTAATTAATGTATTTTCCATATGAACAACTGCAAACCTACTTTTGCCCACCCTGTGTGTGTTATGGGGTGTTTGCCAAGCAGCTATTGCTGCCATTAAAAAAAAAAAAAAATCAAATGATCAAAGAAGCTTTCTTAGTAATAGCCAAAAACTGGAATCAACACTGTTTGTCACTAGACAAAAGGACAAACAAATTATGACACAGGCATGCAGTAGAATACTACTCAGCAAAATAAAGGAATTAGCTTTTGGTACATGCAAAAGCACAGATGAAAATCAAAATAAAAATGCAAATCCAAGGAACCCCAACAAAAGCATTACAAACTGCATTATATCATCAATGTAAAATGTCAGAAAATGCACACAAATCTGTTGACCAACTCAGCCGGACGGGGTTTCAACAACCCTGCCCGGCCTAGTGTCCAGCGGTTACCTGAGGCAAGAGGGTCTGAGAGTGGGAAAGGGAGGAATTTCACAGGTATACAAAGAAACTTTGAGGGTGACATACATGTTCATCATATTCAGTGCAGTGATGTTTTCATATATATGATGAAACACTTCTCAAATGCTCCTGCCTGGCTTCTTTCATTCTTTTAATGCTCAATAGGAAATTAACCATGTTTTAAGTATGTCATTCTTTTTTTTCCCCTTTCCCCTAAAAATTTTTCTATTTTCATCCACCATCCTAGCATCTTCCTTAGAATATAAAGGAAAGAAAAGTCAGAAGGGAGAAGAAAGTTAAGAAAGATAGGAGAGAGTATAAATATATGTGTGTGTGTGTATATATATATATGCTTTCAGCCGGCCATGGCCACGGAGCTGGAGCAAGCAGGAGGTTTGGGTTGCCCCTGGCGATGGAGGAAGCCAAGCCTCCCACCTGCCCTGGCTAGCTCTGAGCTCCACTCAAGGCTACAAAGTTTCAACTATAGAAGGTAAATAAATCCCAGAAATAAATAAAAAAAGAAAAGGAAAAAGGAGAGGCTAGGAGCTTCCATTGCCAGGGGGGCGTGGCCAGCCTGAAAACGGCTCTCAGCTCCTCACCCAGACTAGCCAGGCACCCCATTGGGGAACCCCCACCCTAAAGGGGGTGTGGCCAGCCTGAAAACAACCATTAGCCGCTCACTGAGGCTGGCCAAACCTCCATGGGGTGAGAGTACCCACTGGGGGGGAGGGACTTGACCAGCCTGCAAACACCCATCAGCCCCTCACCCAGGCTGGCCAGGCACCCCAGTGGGGACCCCCACCATGATCCAGGACACCCTTCAGGGCAAACCAGCTGGCCCCCACCTGTGCACCAGGCCTCTATCCTATATAATAAAAGGGTAATATGCAAATTGACTCTAACAGTAGAACGACTAAAAATGACTGGTCACTATGACGCACACTGACCACTAGGGGGCAGATGCTCAATGCAGGAGCTGCCCCCTGGTGGTCAGTGTGCTCCCTCAGGGGGAGCTCCACTCAACCAGAAGCCAGGCTCACGGCTGCCAGCGAGTGCAGTGTTGGTGGTGGGAGCCTATCCCACCTCCATGGCAGGCATACATCTCCCTAGGGGTCCCAGACTGTGAGAGGGCACAGGCCGGGCTGAGGGACTCCGCCCCCAGTGCACAAATGTCATGCACTGGGCCTGCACAAATTTTGTGCACCAAGCCTCATATATATATATATAGTGGCCCAACAGCTCCAGCAGGGCTGAATGCTCCTAGATACTGTAGGAATCCATGCTGTTGATTTCCCACCATTACATATTTTCATAGTCAGCCCCTGTGAAAGAGAAATTTGCAATTCCAAATATATGGTTAAGATTATTAAATATTGAAAATGAGGACCTGATTACAACCGGCAGTATATGTATGGAAAGTTAAATTTAAACAAATCATTATGACAGTCAAAGTAGCTATACACAGTTAGACTTCTGCAGTTTTTATAGGCACAAGTTCCAAAGCAATAATTATTTCTTTATGCAAAAAGTAGCAAGAAAAATTAGTGAGGTTGGTGTGCATGTGTGCATAAAGGTACGGAGAGCACACAGGCATCAGCTTAATTATAAGCCAAAGCCTCTCTTCTGTGACTGTGGCACTTTTGTTCTAACCAGATGCCACCCTTGCCCATTCCCACATCCAGCACAACAGCACACGTCAGAAGTTGTCTTCTGATCAGCAAGTGGCAACTGGCAGCAATAGTGCAAATGTCTTTGATAGGAAGTGACACCAGGTAATTAAAAGTTTTATTTAATAAATTACACCACGACATAATCCTGCCATTTAACTATCTTATCATTTATCTCATATTACCTGGAGGTGACAATACTCCATTCACCACTGAGGATAATTTCAGTAATGCTTCATTTGCCCTCAGCAACTGTTCTAATGCTCAGTTCTCCAATTTATTGACCCTAACCCATTTCCCTCTACATATGTCCAGACAACTTTGCTTCCTACTTAAATGAGGTGTAAACCTTTTCTTCTAAACTTCAATCTCCTACCTTGGTTCTCTACCTTAAAATTTCTTAACTTTTAAAGTAATTGGCACATCGTGAAACCGATATTTTGGGGAGTATACAGTGCTATGAATTCAGCACATGTATAGATATAAGGAACAATCAGACAATTAGAATATAGAAGGATCCCATCAATCTGACAGTTTCACTTATCATTCCTTTACAGGCACACTCTCCTCATCTCACCACTGGAAACCATTGAGCTCTTCTCCATCACTACATTCAAGATTTCCCCTTCCTTGAATGTTATATAAATAAATCATACAGTATATAACCTTTTATTACCAGCTTCTTTCAGTCAGCACATGCTTTTGAGACTCATCTAAGATGACAAGAATATCAATTATTCATTCATTTTTATTGCTCAGTACTATCCCATAGACTTAATATAACAGTTTATTTATCCATTCACACCCCTGAAGGGCATATGAACTGTTTTCAGATTTGACCAATTAAGAAGGGAGCTATTATAAACATTTGTGTACAGGTTTTTCTATGAACTTAAGTCTTCATTTCGCATACCCAGAAATGGGATTATTGGTCACGTGATAAGTTTATGGTTAACTTTTTAAGGAAACTACAAAACTGTTTTTACAACATGGTTGTATCATTTAGCCTCCCCATCAATAATGTATAAGAAGAGTTCTAGTTGCTCCATCCATAACCCCGCCAATACCTGGTACTATCATTGTTTCTTAATTTCCGCTACTGATGGGCTACAGTATCCCTAGTGGTAACAGCACAGAAAAACTTTATTGTACCATTTGGAGCAGTGTCTATTCAAGTCTTTTGTCCATTTTTAATTGGGTTGTTTTCATGATGAGTTTTGAGAGTTCCCTATATATTCTAAATATAAATCCTATGCTTAAGTATGTACATATTTTCTCCCAGTCTGTAACTTGGATTTTGTTCTCTTAATAGTATCATTCACAGAGCAAAAGTTGTTCATTTTGATGAAATCCATCATTTGTCCTTTTATGGACTGTGCTTTGGATAGCATGTCTGAGAACTCTGCCTAACCACAGGTCACAAAAACTTCTGTTTTCTTCTATAAATTTTATACTTTAAAACTCTGCATCTGGATCTTTGATTCTCTAGGATTAATTTTCATGAATATGTGAGGTTTAGGTAAATGATTTTTCCCTTTTCAATATGGATACCGCATTGTTCCGGCACAATTTGATGAAAACACTCCTTATCTCTTGAATAGATTTGGTGCTTTTGTTAAAAATTAATTGGCCAATTTGTGCAGGTCTATTTCTGAACATGCTATTCTGTTTCCAATGACTTATGTGTCTATTTCCTTCTTCACCACTACCACACTGTCTTGATTACTGCTACTTTACAATAAGTTTTAAAATAGGGTGGTGTGATCCTCTAATTTAATTCTTTTTCAAAACTATTTTTATAACTTTAGTTCCTCTGTTCTTCATATAAAATTTAGAATCAGGTCGTCCATATACACAAAAAAAGATAACTGGAAATCATATTGAAATTAGTTTAAATCTATAGATGAGTTGGGGAAGAACTGATACTTTATTATGTTGTCTTCCAATTCATAAACATCATATATCGCTCTACTTTTTTTAGGTCTTCTTTGATATCTTATGTTTGTAGTTCACAACATACAGATGCTATACATGATTTGTTAGAGTTAAACCTAAGAATTTATGCATAAGTAAATTTTCTTAGAGCTACTATGTAAAGTTTTTTTAAATTTCAGTTTCCAATCACACATTGCTAGTACATATAAATATGATTAATTTTGTGGTTTACAATGTATCCTTGATAATCATGTCATCTATGAAAAGGTATAGTTTTATTTCCAAATAACTGAGCCCTGACACATCCAATAATGACTTCTTTAGAAATAAGAATTCAGAAGGTTACAGTCTTAGATGCCATGCCTGGAAACAGGGCTGACTCCCAAGGGTCAGCTATACTGGCAGAGTCAGTGATAACTGGACTCAATCTACTAGTTTCAGTCTCCTTCCTTTGCCCTTGGATCTCATGCTGTCATGGTCCTAGTATGTCGCACATATAAACCCACCCAAGTAATGCCAGTTTGACAATCAAGTAGTAGATGCCTTACATGAAAAAAATACAGGAATATGGAAGTTCTATTACGTATTTATTGCTTATTTTTCTTTTTAGAAAATAAGCCACATTTACTGTAACTTTGTCAGCATAATTGAAACTTAGCAATAACCCTTAGTAAAAACAAAGTCTATGCAAAATAAGGAAATGTGGGGTAAAAAAAACAACTGACATCAAAATGAAGTCAATCAATCAATGAGGATGCCTCTTAGAAAAGTAAGCTTTAGGGAGGTCTGATGAAGTAAATAAATCAGCCTTTCTCAAGCAGTGTTCCAAAATAATTAAGTACTACAGGAAATCGTCTAAGTCAGTGGTTCTCAACCTTCTGGCCCTTTAAATACAGTTCCTCATGTTGTGACCCAACCATAAAATTATTTTCGTTGCTACTTCATAACTGTAATGTTGCTACTGATATGAATCGTAATGTAAATATCTGATATGCAGGATGGTCTTAGGCGACCCCTGTGAAAGGGTCGTTCGACCGCCAAAGGGGTCGCAACCCACAGGTTGAGAACCGCTTAGGCTCTAAGCGATTATTTTCTCAAGTCTCCCAAAAATGATACACAGCTATTTACCAACCTAAATACTGAGGAGAGAGTTATAAGGGGATAAACACTGATGGAAGACTTGACTTGGGGTGGTGAATACACGATACAATATACAGACGATGTGTTATAGAATTGTACACCTGAAACCTATATAACTTTATCAACTAATGTCACCCCAATAAATTCAATAAAAATTTTAAATAAATACATACATATCTAGGAGAGAAGTTAATTCATTATATATAATGAACTGCCTTAAAACATTCAGGTGTAATTTAGAGAACCCAAGCTGAGAAAGGCTGAAAATATAAGGTCAACACTCAGGAAACAGTAAGAGAGACTTTAGAATGAAAACATACAACTAGCATTTACAAATTGAGTCATAAAAACTTTTTTTATTTATTGAGAAATTCCATACACTAGTCACTATTAGGTGCTTAGAATATTAAAAACATAAACCTACAGGAATAAAAGAAAGTATAGCATAGAACTAGAAAGATGGATGGGAAAGGCAAATAATGAGGGAAGAGAAGAAAAATACAGAGAGATATAAACCCAGAGTTCTTGGGAAGATTCTCACACATCCAAAGAGAAGTCTTATGTCTCAAGGGCCTCTTTATCCAATGTAATCCAATTCACTTAACAGAAAGACCATTTCACTGTTTTCCACTGTTTACTCACCAAACATTGGCCAAAGTAATACCATTTACTATTTCCTAGTGTTTTGACCTATATATACTTCAATACAAGCTAACACAAAATATTATTCTTATGATGCCTTGCAGACCATAAAAGCTTAATCCTTCCACCAACCTCTAAAACCCTAAAGGTCAAGGTGTACCACCTGTCAGAACAGCCTCTTTCTGTCATGAACCACAAGTGAGCACACAACTTTGGGTGATTAGGCCCAGTGGGCCTCAGCCTCATCACCTATGAAAAGACCTTAAATCTCTAAAATCCTTTCCAGGTCTAACTATTTCTGTACATATAGGGTTCAAAAGGGTTTTTAATTATCCAAAAATAGATCTGTGCTAAGAAGGTGTCTGGACAATTGATATTTGGCCATAGAGCTACAAATAATATAGGGACATATTAAATAGTTTGCTAAGTGTATCCCTAATTAAGAGGGAGTTTTTTCCTATCCTTAGAAAAAAAGGCCCCAGTCCATTCTCATTAGTTGACAAAAGATCTTAGGCATTATAACCCATTAATAAAAAGCCCAAATCAAACTGCTGCCCATTCTACAAACTACCATTCTGCTCTACTATCCACCCAAACATTTGTCAAGAAATTATTACAAGTGACAATTCCATATATTTACAATAGATATACTTAAATTCAACTAGTTCTTTCTTGCCTACCACACAAAAGAATGAGGCTTTTAATAAAACATTATATATATATA
>NW_006286140.1:3677363-3699087 GCF_000327345.1 Myotis davidii
TTGGCACGGATAAAGAAATGCCCCAGCTGTCAGCCTGAAGGTCCCGATCAGCCCTGATCACCAGCCAGGCCTAGGGACCATACCCGTGCAAGAATTTTATGCACTAGGCCTCTAATAATTGCATAAGAGTGAAACATGTGGATTCCAGGCTTTCTCCTTTCTTTTCTTTCTTTCTCTTTCATTCATTCACTCACACAAGCATTTAAATGGTTCAATAATTTGATTACCCAAAATGTCTATGTTGTTTAAGAAAGAATAAACATTCTATGTGGATAAAAAAAAATAAAGAGAACATAGTCTAATAATGATGATAATGACAGCAATCATGTATATACAGTGGTGGGAAAAGTAGGTTTACAGTTGTAAGTTCAAAAAACAGTTAATAAAGCTATTGTAATATCATAACCCACATGTCTTTTTCCATATGAACAACTGTAAACCTACTCTTGGCCACTCCTGTAGTAACTATTATTTGCCATGTTATTCGAAGCTATACGTCGATATACTTTATCCTTATAACAACCCCATGAAGCAGATGTTATTATAATTACCACTTTAGAGATGAGAAAACTTATACACAAAGAAACTTTCCCAATTACACAGTAAGCACTGAAGCCAGGATTGAGATCCAAGCAGGTTAGCTCCAAAATTATGTTGTTAGCACTAGGCCAAAAGGCCTCCCATATTCAAAATTTAGCAAATTTTAGCTAAATTCTGCTAAGATGGTAGCTACATTTCTACTAAGATGAGAGCTTATGAATCTAAGTTTCCATAAAATGGGAATAATAATGAAGACTTTATAGGGGAACAAAACATGTATCCTCCTAACTGTTAGCGTTATAAGGCAATGTTTGGGAGAGAATTTTGAGTTCACAGTCTAAGATCCATAAAAAGATTCTTGACATAATAATTCTATTTCTGTGAATTCATCCTATTGAAATATATTCAAAAATCTATGCTTTGTAATATGTAGTACATGTTAGACATGACAAGGTTAACTGCAGTTAAAACCATCAGAACAGAACGAAAATAAAAAGACAAAGGTAAATTTATAAAGTAGTGTATTCTAAAAAGAATGAATAATCTAGTCCAGATCATAAATGTTGCTTTTTGGCTGTTGTCAATATATCTCAATTCAGAAAAAAAGCTCTTCCACACTCAACTCTTCGAAAGAAAAGAAAACTCTTAAGCATTCTCTATCAGACAGAGGAGAACACAGCACACTGGGGGTACTGAAGACCAACGTTTTCTAGCAAAGTATTCTGATGATAATGGCACCTCTTGAAAAGACAGGAGGCACAGAAGATGAAGGAATGGGCAGGAAACAAAGCAATAATTTAAAGAAGATAACAAGACTGTAAGATAGAATAAATAAGAAAATACAGAATATTCTTTTTTTAAAAAACAATCCCTTCTTTTATAATTTTTACTGAAATTTTTTGGGTGATATTGGTTAATAAAATTATATAAATTTCAAGTGTACAATTTTATAATACATCATCTGTATATTGTATTGTGTTCACCACCCTTAAGTCTCTTTCCATACCCATTTATCCTCCCCTTTACCCTCTTCTACCTCCCCCATGCCCCTTTCACTCTGGCAATCACCATACTGTTGTCTGTGTCTATGAGTTTGTTTTTGTTTTTGCCTAATCCTTCCACCCAGTTTTCGAACCCCTTCCCTTCTGACAGCTGTCAGTCTGTTCTCTGTAACCATTAGTCAGTCTCCACTTTGTTAGTCTATATTGGTCATTAGATTCCACATAAAAGTGAAATAATACGGTACTTGGCTTTCTCTGACTGGCTTATTTCACTTAGTATAATACTCTCAGGGTCTATCCATGCTGTTGTCAAGGTTAAGGTTTTTTTCTTTTGTAAAGCCAAATAGTATTTCATTGTGTATATAGATGAACCACAGCTTTTTTTCCAAATAAAGTATTTGGACAATAAAGCCACAATAAAATTAAGAAAATTAACCATTTGATATATAACTATAAAAGCAAAATATGTAAGTGCAAGTCAACTCAGTTACACAGAAAACTCACATTATGCCAACTACCATGTAGCCACTTGGACATCATTACACACATCACAAAATTTGCTTTCAGCAGCAGCAGACCTTAATCCCCACTCTCTCTTCATAGGCATCTGACATCCCTTTTTTGAAAATGTGTTCAATGTGTCAACATCAGTGCTGCAATGGTCACTCTGTCTTCATTGCTTTGCTTCTTGTTTTGAATGTAATTGAGAATTAAGGTAGGAAAACAGAGAAAAGACAAAAAAGCCAATAGTAGAAATAAGAATGATGCTATAGCCCTGGCTGGTGTGGCTCAGTTGGTTGGGCAATGTCGCATGTACTGAAAGGTTGCTGGTTCAATTCCCAGTCAGGGAACATGCCGGGGTTGCAGGCTCAATCCCAGGTAGGGGGTGTGCAGGAGGCTGCCAATCGATGTTTCTCTGTCACACCGATGTTTCTCTCTCCCTCTACCTTCCTCCCTCTGTAAAAATCAATTTAAAAATCTTATAAAAAAAGAAAGAATGAAGCTACAATGGCAAAAAAAGGGGTCTTAACAATTTCATTCTTTGGAAATTAAATCAGAGGTGTTTCATTTAATAGAGTAAGTATGGAATCAACATTCAGAGAAGTCATGGGTTGCCTGAATTCCAGAATATTAACAATATGTGACAATGATAACTGAATTTTCAACAGTAATCAGTTACCAAGAGGATCACACTAGCTAACATGCTATATATGTTGTACATACCCATGTGCAGCCATTATATTTTATACAAGCCCTATTTTATTCATTCTTTATATTTGGGGTCATTTCTAAGTACAAAACTTTCAGTCTCACACATATAAAAAGAACTGACATTAATTATATCCGATGAAGACTAAAACTGAATTATTTACCGGTTAACTAAACTACACTAGACTGTGAGACTCTCAAGGGCAATGATAAAATAGGTAAGCCCTGTTTCTTATATTTTACTTAGCAGGGTACCTGATACATAGAGTCATTCTGCAAATGTTCATTGAATCAATGAGTGAATGAGTACAAAGAATAAACAAATGACTCTGTGAACAAACCACTGAATAAAGTAGACCACCTATCTTGATTGGGTATATATCTTCCAGTCACAAGGGGCTAAATATATAAATCTATCCTAACATAGCATGTTCCCATAAATTTGTAGAGATGTGGGGAAGGGGTGGCTGATGTGGGGGAGAGAAAATGGAGATGAGGGAGGTTAGGGAGAACAGACTAGAAAACCCACTTCAGAAATCTCAAGAGCAGTATCCAAACAATCCATAAAAGGTACTTTACAAGATAGATTCTCCTAAACCCATAATGTCTCTCACAATTAACACTTATTTTAAGGATAACCTAAAAATAACCATGGAAATATACATTGCAAATCACAAAGTTACATACATTGTTTAAAAACACATACAAGAATTTTAAATAATGACCTTGACTTAAACCCAGTTTCCTTAGTGGATTTACAGAAAAATAGACATTCTTCAGAGACTACATCATCAGAGTAAAGTAAATGAGGTCTTAACTACATGCACTATTGCCTTTTTAAAAAGCCAAACAAAACACTCTGCTTTGTCAGGGTTAGAAAAAATAAAACAAATGTTGCTACCATGCTGAGATGTAGTAAAATCAGGGCAAAGTGGTTTCAGAAATAAATATGAGATATATATTATTTTTGTATTGAAAAAACTGAGCAGCCTTTATCCACAATCACATGTGTATCCAATTATACTTCATTAAAGTTGGGCTACACAATTTGGGGATTTTTCCCCCCTTACTGATGGGGCTGGAAAATAAGTTTTCTTGAAGCAACAGGAAAACTGACAGATGGTAACTCTTTGGACACATACAGCCTCCCTTCCATCCTCTCTCTGTGTCCTCCAAGTGCTACTCATCTTTATGCACCCTAACTCAACTCCTGGATTAAAAAAAAGAAAAAAGAAAAAAACAGAAGGGTACAATGGTCATCTATCTCTAAATCTAAATGATTTAGGAGTCCCATCCTTCAAACATCATAATAGGAAAACTCAAATGCCATTCAACTGGATAAAGTTAATGCATCTCAAGAGGCATCTAATACAGTACAAGTATACAGTAGAAATTTTATATTCTCTTTGTAAAATTTGGGGCCCACAGCATCTTTCTCAGGTTTAGTAGGCTGTCTTCTACACTAGTCTCAAACTTCAGCTCTAACTGGCTTTCTTTTCAACTAACTAAATAACTACAATTCCAATGCAAGGATAGCAAACTGGGCTAAAAGCCACTTGTGCTTTATAGGAGGAAGAACTGGTCAGAAACTGTGATTCAATTCATGACTCTGCCACTCACTGCTCCCTGGTCTTAAGCAAACTGCAATCTAATCAGGCCTAACGTTTGTCTTTTGCATAGCTGTAATAGTAATAAACTTAATAGTAATAATATTGCCCTGGCTGGTGTGGCTCAGTTGATTGGGTGTCGTCCTATGCACCGAAAGGCTACCAGTTCGATTCCTGGTCAGGGCACATGCCCAGGTTGCAGGCTGATTCCAGGTAAGGGGAGTGCAGGAGGCAGCTGATCAATGTTTTGCCACCACATTGATGTTTCTCTCTCAAAAAAAAATCAATTAAAAAAAATAGTAATTATATTGAACAGGTAGTCTGAGCCAGGCTTTATCTTGATTACTTTTAACAGATGACCTCTTTTAACTCTCACAACACTAATATTATCCCCATTTATAGGTGAGAACGTTGAGACCTATAGAGAGGTTGAATAACTTATACAATGTCTCACAGCAAATGATGAAATGATGAGGCTCAGTTTGAACTCAAGCAATCTCAAGCTACCTCATTCTAAGCTTCCTCCTACCATACCATTCCATTATTCACAACATGACTCACACTGACCCACACTCATCCTTCTCTGTGTAAGAGAAGGCCTTTCACAATTCAATACCACTATTCATGGAAGGGAGGAATTCCCCCATACTTAAATTGCCTTTGAACCCATCTATGAGATTAACTTTTAGACATGGCCTAAATATCTACTTTCTATGAGAGTCCATCCTAACTCATCCAAACAAGTCACCATGGTCCTAAGATAACTATGTTTATTCCTGTACTATTGTGCTTACAATGTTACAATTCAATTGCTTTGTGCTTCTTTCTCTCTCTACCCTGTGGGATTCTCAATGGCAGACACCAAATGAATGCATCTTTCTATCCTCTGCACTTAACAAATGTTCAGCCACATTTGTTGAATAAATCAATGTCCAGGCATTGATTAGTTTTTGCAAAGGGCAAACCTAAAGGTTTTGTACACATTAAATAAAACAATAAACTTTATAAACTGTAAGAGCACCTATTACTACTTATAATTAATGTATATCCTTATCATATAATCTATGAACTGACTTGAGGGAAAGTGTTAACCATCCTATTCAATTAACTTTAATCTAAGGTTTCTCTAACTGTGTGCTTAAATATGAGTATTGAAATTTTTGCTTTTTAATCCAAATTCAAAGTTATTCTGCCTTCCCTAAACTAAATTATTTTGTTTATCAGAAAAGTGGTAAGACACACTTTTTTTGTTAGCACAATGATATATCCTATAGCTTCCCAGAATTTGAAATGATTTTTTTAAACCAGCCATTTCTTTATATATAATTACTAAGAAAGTTATTTATTCATTTCAAAGTTTATATAAAATAATGATTACATAAAGAAGAATTTACAAGATTTAAGATTAAATCCCCTCCTAATACTATCTAAAATTTTTAACTGGGCCACTTACTTAAAGGCACTTAGTAAACCAGCATTGGAAAGTTCTGCAACTTAATAATAATTACTTCACAGGTATGAGCCAATAGTGCCATCCACTGTTCTTATGAATGATCTTTCCCAAATAGTTTTATAGTGCAGTAAAAATAAGATTGCTTTAAAATTTCATTTGTACAATACTTAAGTAAAAATAAGGTATTTGGGGATTTCACTGAAGACATCAAAAAAGCTGAAAATTTCAAAATAACTAGTTTTTGGATAAAAGTAAAAATGTAACAAGTTCAAAATTGCCACAAATACTTCATTTTCACACATTTAATTGTTTGAGATAAGTCTGACTTCAGTCATAGTTCACATTAACATATTCTTTTTTCTATAAAATAATCATCTATAGCAAAAGAGAAGTAATTAGAATTATATTCCTGCTCAGCCAGAACATTTTTTCTGCATTTAAATAACCCTGCTGTCACTGAAATACTAAAATATTTATGGAGTAAATACTGTGAGCAAGGCACTGTACCAAAAGTTATGGGAGAGACTAAGATTAATTTTAAGTTTGTTTTTCATTCACTTAAAACTGAACAAGTCAAGATTGACAAGCTGATGATAAATGTAAAGTCTAGTACCAACAACTTTATTGACTAAATAGTACAAGGGATGAAAGGAAAGGAAAGGGTCTTGGAGAATTTTGTAGACTATAGAGTATAACAAGATCAAAATTCTAAGCAAAACACTTAAGACGGTGCCCATCATGTGTAAGCCTCCACACACGTAGGCAGCATGTGTCCATGTTAGAAAAAAAGGTCCTAAGAGATGATCTAATACATTCTGTCACACAGCTAGAAAATAACAGTGTCTGTGACTCCAAACCCAAGCACAGAGTTCTCTCCCATGTACCAGGGACTCTAGTACCTTCTGCAGAATAGGCTGGGGCCAACTCCTGGCCCATGACTAAGAGACAAGGTTCCTGGCCTCCACAAGCTTATAGAACAAGAATAACAACAAAAGGACTCTACTCAACTTAGCGATGTGTCAAAGGAACAGTCATAACCTCTAGATTCAAGTGTCACATGCGCCATGTTAGGACGTCTAGAATTGACTTTTGAAAAGAATTTAAGATAGAAACCATGATATAGAATGTGTGAAGTGTTTGTTTTTTTCAACCCTCACCTGAGGACATGCTTAGAGAGAGGAAGGGCAGCGATGGTGGGGGGTGAAGGGAGGGGGAGAGAGAGAGAGAGAGAAACATTGATATGAGAGAGAAACACTGATGGGTTGCCTCCTGTATGCACCCCGACTAGGGATCCAAACTGCAACCTAGGTATGGGCCCTGACAGGGACTCGAACCCACAACCTTTTGGTGTACGGGACAATGCTCCAACCAACTGAGCCATCCAGCCAGGGCACATAAGTTATTTTAAGCTGTAACACTAAGAACAGTCTCTCTTTGTTAGTTTTTTAATCAGAAATTCTACCTTCCAAAAATTACTGGTTAAGTTTTAGCTATCTTTCTTTTATCTTTAGTCAAAAGCAGAGGCTTTGCAAATTAATATAATAAATGACAAAAATAAGTTTTCATTTGTGAAAGTAGTACTTAACTACTAACCACACGTGATTAAATAATAACATAAAAGACAGTAGAAATGGAATCTCATTAGTGAAATCAGTGGCAGTAAAGGTAAGCAAATTGGCTAAAATATTTTCCAAAATAAGGTAAAGAACCTTGCAACAGCACACTGGCCAAGACCAGTGCTTCTCAAACTATCTATAGTGATGGAAGGATTTTTATTTGCAACCAATAATTTTTGGGGATAAAATACAATGAAATAACTTACAAGACACTGCAGTAATGTAAAACTGCCTTAAGAGTTTCTAAAATATTTGCTCTCAATTTTTATACTTGTCACAGACCAGCCATCAGTAGTTAATACCTGCACTAGTCCACAGACCACAGGTTGGGTCACACTGGCTTGAACCATGGATACAGAGGCAGAGAAGCATCAAATTACAGTGGAAAGGCTGGGGAGTGTTGTGGGGGGAGGAGGTGGGGAGCTAAGAGATCAAGGGAAGGACTTGTATGCATGCATATAAGCATAACCAATGGACACAAGACACTGGGGAGGTGGGGTGAAGGCATGTGCCCGGCGGGTAGGGGAGGCCTGGGGAAGGTCAATGGGGGAAAAAAGGAGAAATATGTACTACTATTTGTAATACTTTAAACAATAAAATTAAATTTTAAAAAATAATAATATTATTGTGGCTTAGTCCCTCCCCTCCTCTCACTCTAAGCCTTGTGTAGAGGATTTTGGTTGCCTAAAGCTGACAGTTAAAGTGAACCTTTCATGCAAGGTTTGATTTAACCACCTACACAAGAGAGAATTAGGACTTCACTAAGCTTACAAGCACAGCTGGACGGTGCCACCTTGTTTAATAAATTCTTATTGCAGATTTTGGACTGGGACTTGCTTTCATTATAATCTGACAGCTGGGCTATAGGGAAGCAACTAATTCTCATTGGTAGCTATTATTCTCTATTAAAACAAAAAAAAAACCTAAGAGCTATGCATGGCAAAATTGGCTTAGGTTAATTTGCAAAGTAATATTAAGCCATAATTTTAAAATAAGTGAATGACTATAAAGTGTGCTGAATTACTTTTGGAAGATGTTTTATCTGGAGAGAGTGCCTGTTAGCGAGAGGTGTCATGATGTCTAACAGCTGTCTGCGGGGACGGACTGGGGCTGGAGAAGCTACTCTCAGGAGGAGCGGATTCCGCACAGGACATGGCTTATGTAATCATGACGTGTGAGCAACAGTATAGCATGAGCTGAAAAAAATATGAGTATCTTTTTCTTGACACCATGCAAAGATATTAAGGACTCAAGAGTCATTACTGAATATAGTAATATAGAGCCATGCCAAAGAGATTATAATATAAAACATCCCACATTTTATCTACCCAAAGTGTTAAAAAAAATGCACTTTAGTATAAGGATGATCCCACATATATTCAAACTTCGAGCAGGATCCCTTTGGATCCTTATTTCAAGCTTTTTAAGAGCACTTTTAGTTAAATACCTTTAAAATTGTTTTTATAGAACATACTTTTCTGAAAAGCTGTAATTTAAGAGTAACATAAAAGATAGCATTTGGGGCTTCTACTTCCCACTGTGTGCTGGTAATGGCAGAAGAGCTTTCCACTGTGGTGCTGCCACTGCAGCTTCTAGAGGCGAAGTGAGGGACATCTGTGCCTCAAAGCCCTGAAATTCAGAGGCCTGGAAAGGGTGCCACGCTCAGACCCAGCTGCACTGCCCTGGATATGGAATAAGTGAGCTCCGAATCTCTTCACACAGGAGCTGCAACTGACCCTGAGTTCATAGTCGCCTGTTTTGGACTATTCCAGTCGATGTTAGTTACTTATTGATTCGGGAAATGTTTATCTCTGTATATATCATAATATCTAACACAATGTCTGGTAATATGGTAAGCACATAATAATTATATTTTCACATGCATTATACGTAGTTAATAACTATTTCATATTTAATCATTAGAACCAGAAAGATAACAAAAACCTATTAGTAATAATTATATTCCTCTAAAAACACTGATGTAAAATAAATTTGCATTCTTCTTTGTTCATTTGTTCATTCATTCATTCAAATATTTAGAAAGCACCTATGTAGCTAACACTAGAATAGGGACTGATAAATTCTGGACATTACAGAAAGAAAGTGAAAACAAATAAGTTAGTTTGTTTTCCAAGAGCTAATAAGATATTATTAGGGGGCCGGGGTAAATGTAAAAATGATAGTAAGCTTTAGGTACATAATCTCAAAGAAAATTAGATTCCCCTTAAAGGTCCCCAAAAACCATTATTTTATGTCTGACAGATAGAAAATAACAAGACAAGATAAATATTAAAAGAAAAAGTATTGATAAAGTATTACAGTGTTAAACACTATTTTCTAAAATGTGTTTAGCCCAGGGGAGGATTACCCTTCAAACTGGACATAATATGATAGTAGCATCTAAAAAATGATATAACTTATATCAGAACTGCTAAGCAGCACTCAACTCTTGGTTTGGAAGAACAAAAAACTGTCAAGGTATTTGTCAACAATGATGACTTTAATAGTGACAGAGAAGGCATAATAAAGCACAGATTTTCTTTATGGCCCAATATTTGATTTTTTTACTGTGTGTCCCCTACATTACTTTCTGTCTCCACACTCCAGTCTCAGTACCAGAAAAACTTAGCAATTACATACATGGGACACCCTGACAAAAGTGAGCTTTTTTTCAGCCTCAGCTCACCTCTTTTGTGTATGTGTTGCCTCCCTGCTGTCCTGACCACAGCACTTGGTTGGTACTTCTCTATGTAAATAACCACACGTACTCGCTGAGAGAGAAACATGGATCCAGTGCCTCCTGTCCATGCCCCAACCGGGGACTGGGGATCAAACCCGCAACCTTTTGGTGTACAGGAGGATGCTCCAACCAAATGAGCCACCTGGTTAGGGCACAAAGCCCCATGTTCTAAATCATTCTGAAAACTTGATGCTATTCTTGCTTTCCATTCCCACACCACCACTCAGGCTCTCACTCCCTCCTGCCTGGGGCACTAAGGGCCTGCTAAGTGCTCTCTCTGTATCCAGCAATCTCCCAGCCCCAATCTCCATTACAACCTTGCCCCAGAATACCCTCCCTAACGCCTCTGCTATGATTATTCTCACCTCTGCGCCAGACTTCAGGGGCTCTCCTTTCCTTTATCACTCAATTAAGTGTAATTAGATTCTTCACACAAAAGGTAATTCATCACTCTTTTCCTTACACACTCTGAAAACTCCAGACAAACTGAACAAAATTATCACTTTATAAACAATTATATGGTCCACTCCTATGCCTTTGCTGATTCTTTTCCCGACCTACAATTTTCTTTCATACTACCCTAACCCTTGGAGCCTCACAGGCTAAAAGAGATTAAGGTTGCAAATATTAAGGTTGCAAATCAAGTGACATTAAAATAGGGAGAGTATCCTGTATTATTCAGGGGTCCCCAATGAAACACAATATAATCACTTAAAAGTGGGAGAGTCAGAATCAGAGGGAATGTGACTAGGAAGATACAAAGAAATACAATGCGCTGGCTTTGAAGATGGACGGAGGAGACCCTAAGCAAAAAATGTGCATGGCCTGTAGATGCTGAACACAGCAAGTAAACGGATTTCTCCCCGAGAACCTTGGCTTTAGCAGAGTAAGACGTGTGTTAGACTTCTGACCTCCAGAACTCTAAGAGTAACATATTTAAAATATGTATTTCAGATAGTTAATAATCAAAGCATGCTTACCCATGCTTGGGTAATATTTACTATAACCCTACAGACAAAACAGTCCACAATGATGAGCATGTTAACCATTCTCCACAATAAAATGTTCTCTTTAAAAAGATTTTAACCAAGGGCATAGCTGTAAAATGAAATCCATGTTTATTACCAAAAACGAGAAGTTAGAATAATATTAATCAAAGATATAAAACCTTGCTGCAAATGTAACTGTAACTTTCATACAGGGTGCATTTTAGAGGGCACTATAATCACGTGCTTCACAGCTTTTTCATTTTCCTTTCTCATGAAAATGTACAAATACTTTTCTATATCGCATGTCCAAGAAAAAAAAATCACACCTGAATTCATGAAATATATTGAATATTTTTATGAGGAAGTTGGAGAGCAGCTTACCCAGTATTGATGGAAATGATTTCTATCAGTGGATTCTTTCTAATCTTCGGCAAATCCAACGGTGCTCCCCCCAACCGTTTCCCATTATCCTTCTTCTGACCCAGCAGTCTCACGGAGTGACCTTCAAATAAAGCACGCAGACCTGCATTAGCATGAGTCACACAATTTCACTTTAATTTACTGCTCTCAACAAATGTGCTAATATTTTCATTTAACTTTTTCTTTTGTGAGAAAAAAGAAAAGAAAGAAAGAAAACCTAGAGATGTGATCATTGAACCTAAGAAATACTGCCAAAGGGAAAAACAGCTGTGCTCATGTCCTACAGTGGAAAGTGCTTTGCTTATAATATTGACATATTTTACTGCACAGATGAGGGAAACAGAAATATCTTCAGAATGTCTTTCCACAGGTATGAATGCTCACTAGCATAGACCAAATACTTATATGAAGCAGGAAGGGTTCACTTTTGAACACTAGGCCTGCTGGCCAAGTTTGCACTGTGTGGGGATTGGAAGTGGGGAGAGAAAGCAAATGCAGATTATCTGGTCAAAGCAATTAGCAAATCAAAGAAGTAAAGAATAAACAAACTGATTTTTTTAAAAAACCCACTTTAGAACTGAGTCTTTTAAAACAAATGTTTTTTAACATTTTTTAAAAACAATACAAAAGAAAATTAGACCATTTCTAAAACCATTAAAATTTCAATAATTTTGAACTTTGAATTAATTATAAGCTGTAGAAAAGAGGAAATAGTACAAAGAATTCCATCCCCTCAGATTCCCTAATTATTTTGTGTTTGCATTGTCATTTGCTCATTATATACATACATATTATTTTTATAAGATACATCCTATAAAATTTAACCACTGTAAATAAACAATTCAGTCATCTATAATAATAAAAGCATAATATGCTAATTAGACCAGACAGCCTAACAACCTTCCAGACATCATTCCAGACGTCCTTCCGGATGAAGCTGTGGCAGTAGGGGCCGAGGCAGAGGCGGTTAGGGGCGATCAGGCAGGCAAGCAGTTAGGGGTGATCAGGCAGGCAGATGAGTGGTTAGGGATGATCAAACAGGCAGGTGAGTGGTTAGGGGTGATCAGGCAGGCAGGCAGAAGGGTTAGGGGCGATCAGGAAGGCAGGCAGAGAGGTAGGGGCAATGAGGCAGGCAGGCAGAGTGGTTAGGGGTGATGAGGCAGGCAGGCAGAGTGGTTAGGGGCAATCAGGCAGGCAAGCAGTTAGGAGCCAGTGGTCCCAGATTGCGAGAGGGTGCAGGCCAGGCTGAGGAGATCCCCCCCCCCCTCACAGTTCATGAATTTTGTGCACAGGGCCTCTAGTCCTATCTAATAATAGACAAACATGGTAATTGACCGTACCTTTGCTACATCTCCCATTGGCTAATCAGCACGATATGCAAATTAACTGCCAACAAAGATGGCAGCTAATTTGCATACAGCAGGCTGTGCCAGCAGTGACACTGCCCACGGGACCCCGCCCCCCCAGGCCGTACTGGCGAGGTGGGGCCAGCAGCGCACAAGTGACTCTGCCCGCAGGACCTGGGACCCAGACCCCTGACCCAGCGAGGCGGGGCCAGCAGTGCTCAAGGAACGCTGACCCAGAAAGGCAGGGCCTGTAGCGCGAGACACTGCCCGAGGGACCCGGGCCCTGGATCCATGACCTGGCGAGGGAGCAAAGCGGCAGAGAAGGGAGAGAGCCTAGGTGGCAGAGAAGGGAGGGAGCCGAGGGCTAAGTGGCAAAGGGAGGGAGCTAGGCAGCAGAGAAAGGAGTAAAGCTTGCCTCGGTGGGCTTCACTCCCTTCTCTGTTTCGCTCCGGTCTCAGGAAGCCCTATTCTTGAAGGAATAGGCCTGAGGAAGCCCTATTATTGCAGGAATCTTCCTGCAATGGGCCTCTAGTCTATATTTAAAAGCTTAAGCAACCGTTAGAACTGAAAGACCGGTTGACCTGTCACTATGATGAGCACTGACCATCTGGGGGCAGATGCTCAATGCAGGAACTGCCCCCTGGTGGTCAGGGAGCTTGTTCAGCCACAAGCCAGGCTGGCCTGAGGGGATCAGGCTGAAACCAGCAATCCAACATCCCCCCGAGGGGTCCCAGGTGACGAGAGGGGGCAGGCCAGGCTGAGGGACCCCACCTGTGGACGAATCTGTGCACCAGGCCCCTAGTTATAAATAAACATATACAGTCATACAATCACCACAAGAACAGATTTAGAACATGTCTATTGCCCCCAAATTCCCGCAAGCTTATTTACGGTCTATCCCTGTGCCCATACCAAATATAGCACACTTTATTAATCTGCTGACCAGCTGATGACATTTGATTGTTTCCAATTAATACCTATTATAATAATCTTCCTATGAACATTTGCATACAAGGCTTCATGCGGATGTATGTATTCATTTCTCTTGGATAGATTCCTACAAGTGGAATCGCTGGGTCATGTGGTAAATTTATGTTTAACTTTCTAAGAAAAAACCTGTTTTATAAAGTGGTGATACCACTTTATATCCCACCAGCAATGTAGGCAGGTTTCTCATAATGTAATTTTTTTGGCAACAACCATTCTTACGGTCATGTAGTGGTATATTATTGTGGTTTGAATTACTATGTATTTCTATAATTAATTATGATGTTGAGTACCTTTTCATGTGATTATTAGCCAACTGTATGTCCTTTTGGTAAAATGTTGTACTAGTTAATTTATGTGTCAACTTGAAAGGGCCACAGGATGCCCAGGCATTTAGCCAAATATTACTTGAAGTGCATCTGTGATGATGTTTCTGGATGAGATTGGCATTTGAATCAGCAGACTAAGTAAAGCAAATTGCTCTCCCCAACGCTGATGAGCCTTAGCCCACCAATCGAAGACCCAGACAGAACAAAAGTACTGAAGAGGAGAGAACTCCTCCTCCTGACTATAGAGCTGGGTCATTGGTCTCTGCCAGCCTTCAGACTCAGACTGAAATATCAACTCCTCTTAGTTCTCATGGCTGCCCAGTTGCAGACCCCATCAGCTCTCCTGATTCTCAGGCCTTTCAATTTGGACTAAAACCATACACCAGCTCCCCTGAGTTTTCAGCTTGCTCACTTCAGATCTTGGGAAATTCTCAGCCTCCATAATTGCAAGCCAATTCCTTATAATACATCTCTTTATAAATACACACACACACACACACACACACACACACACACACACTCTATTGGTTCTGTTCCTCACTAATAAAAATGTCTACTCCTGTATTTTGCCAAAATTTTAATTGGAGTATTTGTCTTATTACTGAGTTGTAAGAATTATTTATATATTCAGCTTATAAGAACTTGGATATATGAGTTTATTTTTCTCTCAGTTTACAGCTTATAGTTTCACATTCATGATTATACCTTCTGAAAAGTAAATGTTTTTCAATCGAATAAAGTTCACCTTACAAATTTTATCTTCCATAGCTCATGCTTTTGCTCTTATACCTAAGAATTCTTTGCCTAGCCTAAGGGCACAAAAATTTCTCCTACATTTTCTAATAAAAGTTTTACTGTTTTCACTCTTATGTTTAAGTCTAGGATCATCTTTGTTACTTTTTGTGTATAGTAAAGGTCTAAGTCCATTTTTTCCATATGGATGTTCAATTGTCCAAGGGCCATTTCTTTTCCCTCCTCTTCCTTTGTGTTATATGTTGTCACACATATAAATATATAGTTGTGTAAATCCAAAAATATACTGCTAAAAACTGTATAAATATACTGCTAAAAACTGTATGTTTTTAAACAGAAAAAATCTATTTGTAAAACACTTTACTTACATTTACCCACATATTTACCATTTCTAGCACTCTTCATTTCCTCCTGAGAATTCTAATTATCACTTGGTACCACTTCCTTTCTGCCTGAAGAAATTTTATAGTTACAAATTATTTATTTGGAAATGTTTTCACTTCCCTTCATTTGTGAAGGATATCTTTGCTGGATGTAGAATTATTAGTTGGCAGGTTTTTTTCCTATGAGCACAAAAAATTCCACTGCCTTTGACCTCTCTTAGGTCTGATGAGAAGCCAATCATTAATCTTACTGTTGTTTACCTGTATGTAAAGTGTCACTTTTTTCTTATGCTTCCAAAATGTTCTCCATCTTTCAATAGTATGAGTATGATGTGTCTAGGTGTGGATCTCTGTGATTTTCCTACATGCAATTCACATAGCTTTTTGGATCCATAATGTTTTTCATAAAGTTTGGGAAGTTTTCATCCAGTATTCTTTTTTCCTTTTTCCTGTATCCTCTCCTTCTGTGACTTCCATAATACACTTGTTGTTGTGCTACAGGTTGTCCTACAGGTTGTCCTGTTCATGTTCTTCTGTTTTTCAGATGGTTAATTTTGTCCGGGTCTATCCTCAAATTTATTGCTTTCTTGTACCAACCCAAATCTGCAATTGAGCCCCTTTAATGACTGTTTCATTTCAGTTATGTACTTTTTAACTCTAGATTTCTTTTTATAATTTCTACCTTTTTGTCATTCTGTATTCAAGTCACTGTCAACACCCTTTCCTTAAATGACTTAGCATGGTTACACTTAGTGCTAAATCCAACAATTTTGGTCAAAGACAATTGGTACTGACTGAATTTTTTTTCTCTCAAAATGGTTATACTTTGTTTCTTTGGCTGTATTATAACACTTTGTTGAATAGTGGACATTTCAGTTAATATATTGTAGCAACTCAATTCAGATTTCCCCACCTATCCCGAAGGTTGTTTTTGTTTAGTACTTAACTGATCTAGATCTACGAAGCCTATCTCTACACAATATGAATGATGGTTAATGTCCCTTCTTAATTTTATTAGGTTTGTTTTTTCCCCCAAGCACGACTTCCCAGTGGTCAACTCTGTATCTGCATAGCTGTTTGCTGAGGAAGACTGGTCACACATTTGTTCCAACACCATGCACCAGTGAGATTTCTCCTATCTACTGATGGATCTCTGTATGAGCTGGCAAGGGCATTCAGAGCTAGGGTCATTTCCAAGTCTGCCCCAACTTTTACTTTCTCTTGGGCTTTCCTGGGTCCTCTTCCATCTCCTCTGATGTGCACACAGGCTGCAGAGGCAGGTAAGTGTGGGTGGGGTGGGCACACTCCAATCTCTGCTGTGCATGTGCACAACCTCCGGTCAGCTTACAGTCTGTAAAGATTTCTATCAAGTTTTCCATCACTGTCTCATCTCCTACAAGTTCCTGTTAAATCCCTGGCTACTCCACCTGTCCACTCTGTGCCAAACAGGCCCACAATATCAGTGGGTTAGAAACACGACCCTCAGTCACTTGCCATCAAAATCTCCACTTTGACCGTTCTCCAGATGTATTGAGAGCAGCAGTAAAGCTGTTGGTTTTCATAGCCTGCTCTGCCCTGTTAAACATTCTTGCCCACAGGGCTGAGTAAAGTAAGGAAGGAAAATGCGAGAAGCCCAAGGAATAAACACCACAAGCTCACACTGTTCTTACTCAAAGTTCAGGGGCTTTCGCGAATAAACACTTCTCAGTTTGCTGAATACTTTCGGTTGATTTCCAAAGTGCTGAAATGGTTTGTTTTTTGTTTTGGTTTGGTTTTTGTTAATCCTCACCCAAGGATATTTTCCCATTGATTTTTAGAGAGAGTGGAAGGGAGGGGGAGAGACAGAGAGAGAGAAAGATCGATGTGAGACACATTGATTGGTTGCCTCTGGCATCCGCCCAGACCACATGCACCCGGACTAGGGCCAAAAATCAAGCCTGCAACCAAGGCACATTCCCTTGACCGGAATCGAACCTGGGACCCTTCAGTCCTCGGGCCAACACTATCCACTGCGCCAAACTAGCTAAAGCTGAAATGGTTCGTTTTAACCATTTATCCAGCTTGATCACTACTTGTGAAGAGATGTGTTGACCTCCACACAATCATGCCACAGCAAATCAAAGCCACCTTTTTAAAAGCAATTATTTAAAATAACTTCAAATACGTAATTACTACAGATATAAGATACTAAGCAATTATATGCATCTTTCTTCACTCCTCATTTCAGAAAGATATAGTGCTTAAACATCTCTTATATACACAGCTTTTCATGACCAGAAGTAATAAAACCATCAGTCATAGTCTTTTTTGCACTACTCACTTTAATAAGAAACATTACAGCCTTCATTCAAACTGAAAATTCTTGCTCTGATGTAGAAACATAGCTACAGTCAAGCAAGCATTTGGCATACCAGATTTCACAGATTTTCAAGATAAGTTCAACTCTTCAATCAGAAGTCCAGTTAATGAAGAGGTGAGCAAGATTGGCACTGATAACATAATAGTTCTCTGAGAAATGCCAAAAGTTCAATAATGACTATGCAAAGGCATGATATTTTCATACGAGCGTGAGACAAGTTTCATTATATCCTGCTGTGACCAGTATTACGCAGCCTGCACTAATAACATTTGATAAATTATTCATCTTCACTATCTACATGCAAATAAAGGAACATATCTCTGCCTGATGATATAATGAATTATTTTCCAATCCAATGATTCATTAAAGAGTGGCAGACCTAACAAGACTGTGTGTTTTTTAAAAATTTGAAAATATAGTACAAAGTAGGAAACAACATAAAAGTCACTCATTATATCTATCCAACAATGAAAGGAAAGAAACTGAAGCAACCACTGACACAGAACAATTATCTTTTTTTAAAAATAGACTAGCAAAATAAAACTTTTATTGTTATATCTAAAATATTATTTATGTTATTAACCAATGTTACCCCAATAAGTTTAACAAATAAATATATACATAAAAATTTTTTTCAAACAGAATTCCTGTTTCAAATTAACTCAATAACTCTATAGACCACAGGAAAACACATATATACTGGAAATCATTACGTATTATATGCGCAGTTAGAAATATTGTTACTATCTAAAACAAACTTGAATTTGACAAAATAAAGAATAAACTGAAAAAGACGTCTCCAAGATGGCATGATGGGAAGCCAAGGAGAGCAACTAAGGATTGAGGAGGGGAAACGAGCTGAAGTGGACATGCTATGTTTATGGAGGGACCTTGAGACAGGGATCACAGTTGCACTTGCAGACTGTCTCTTTGTTTGGTCCCTTCTGGTTAGCACTGATGCCTGGCACTGTGATAAAAAAAAAGAATGGCTCCTCAATGAATACTGATTTATTTTGTGGCTACTATGAATTTCATCACCTTTTGCATAGACTGAAGAGAAAGGAAGGAAAAAAAGAAACCACAACAACAGAGTTTGAAAGAAAAAGAGAGTGAAAACATCAGTTTTTACATCATTTCACTCCACATAACAAGAAATTAAAGGAAGAAGCATTAATAGAACAGATGGGAAGAAAGATGCTCAGTGTGACCAGATCAACTGATAATAACATGACACCACCGAAGAGACAGTGATAAAGATGCAGTGATTAAAACAGAGATATGCAATTTTAATACTAGGATGAAAAAGAAGATTACCTATTGTATAGAATGAGGCATACTCAAACGTTATATTTCTGATATCTTTTATCTTTTCCTTTTTAAATGTAAATTCATATTTCATTTCCTCTAAATAATAGTCAAGTATGTCTCAGTGGGTTTATTAACCATCTTTAATAAACATCTCTCTAAGTTGTTACTTACAAGTGCCACAAAAAATTCAGCCCTGTTAAAACAAATTCAATTTTAAGCCTGAGGCTTTCAGCACTTATTTATAAATCAGCTACAAAAAAAACTGCTTCCAAGCTGGGTTTTACATTTGATCTAATCCACTGAAGAATGTTAGTAAACGATTTCATTAGTTAAAACAATTATATATTACAAAGTTTGAACCAAAAGCTAGTTTTTTATATGATTCACTATTAAATGCATATTGTGAATTCATAATAATGAATAACCTATGTGAAAAAAAAATAGTCATGTTTTGTACAGTAATTGCTATCCTGGTTGAATCAATATTCAATGTGTTTTGAATGTTCAAGAGCAAAAAATCTTTTCCAAGCCCCACAGTGCTAACTGTATTGCATATCATTAGAGCTGAGGGAAAACATCCCCTCCACATAGAGAGCCCCGTCAGTCAGCAAGTCAAGAAGCCAATGAAAATGGTCATTCACATCAGAAAAGAACCAACCCTGAAACACAAGCACATATGTTAACTGACAGAAATAAACGCACCTACAAAATATGTATTTATTAATTATGTTCCACACACACACACCAATCTGTTCTCCCTCGGCTCCTAAAGCTAAAGTGGACTGCACAACAGCCTTAGAATATCACAGAGGCAGCAGTGGGCCGGCAGCTCGGGACGCCTATTGTTTATCCCCCCCCCCCCTTTAATTGCTTTTTGTTCTAAAGGCACCTTAAACAGCAAGATTTTCCCTCAGTACTTCATTCCTCACACCTGATTTCAATGGCCGTTCACTGTTTCTTTAACACGTGACCAGCCACCTCCGTCACCACCAGAGGAAGCATCATGCCAAGGTTTCTCGGTCCCTTACTAACTGCTTTCACTTCACAAAGTCTCAACCCTATAAGGACACATTGAGAAGGCCTGTCTGAACCCTGAGCTCTGAGTCTGCCTCCTGGAAGACTTCCTAGTAAATCAATCTAACACACTGTTGGGGTCTGGGGGCCGAGGGCAGAAGACTGGCAGAAATTCAAGCAAGAAGGAAAAAAGAGCCACTGCACTGCAGATAACCTCACTTGAGAAATGCAGTCACATCAATTGTAGTATCATTTAAGAATATCAGAGAGGAATGCTCAATAAATCTGTTTTTCAACAAAAATGCTTGGAGCTATTACTTGACATATCCTCCATAGGTATTTTAATGACTTAATTACAAAGAAAAACAAAAATGTAGTCAGAAGTTTGTCTCTCCGACATTCAGTATCATTCCTCATATGTGGGTACCTGTCAAGAAAGCAAGGATTCTCTAAAATTCACGCTAAAATGTGAGCCTGCCTTGAAATATTTTCATTTTAAAAGAATAAAGCAAAGTAAAATAAAGAAATTGGGTTCAATGTTAGAAGCAGCTTTGTCACAAGTCTAGGTTGGAAAATGTTAGGGGAAATACTAGAATTGACTTAAAAACACAAAATCATTACAATTCAAGTGCCAATTTTAGCTACTAAGATTTCATCAAGTAGTAAGAATTTAAATGTTACCTCCAACAATGATACCTAGAAAAGATATTAAAATACAAAAAGAATGTTAAGAATCACTGTCCAAAAAGATAGAATTCAGTCCTGGCTGGTGTGCTCAATGGTTAGAGTTTCCACCTGTGCACTGAGGGTTGCAGGTTCAATCCTCAGCCCCAGCTGGGCTGTGTGCAGGAGGCAACCAATCAATGTAAGAAATCAATGTTTCTCTCTCACTCTCCCTCATCTTCCACTCTCTTTAAAAATAAATGGAAAAAATATCCTCCAATGAGGATTAAGATCAAAAAGACAGATTCAAAGCATGAATCAAAGCGTTAACAGAGGCTACAAAGGTACTGACGCCATCAGCATGCATGTCCAGAATTTAACAAAGCATGAAGAATCCAACACTTTACCTGATAGTCAGGTGGGTTGTACAGGAAGCTAAAATAGGGTCATAATACAAAGTCCCTAGATGTGTAAGGATCATTTAATAGCAAAACTCTTACTGCACAAAAACAGGTTCTACATTATAATTATGATGATGTAAAACTTATGTGTGATCCAGAACTCTGGAAGACAGAAAGTTGAAAGCATTTGCTGAAATACACATTTGAAAACATTTGTTGGAATAAACATTCTTGGGCAACTTTTTCTTCCATTTGCACAGCATTTCTGGTACAACAAATAATGGCAATTATTTTAAGGTCATCATATTAAACAAAGGCTACATATAACAAATAATCCACGTCTTCTTACCCTAATAGAGAAATCTTCTGGAGGCAAATTACCATAAGCATTTAATTTTATGTTTTAACTGAATCTTTTGTAGGCAGATATACTTTTTATGACAGTGAGAGACTTGTTTGGTGTCAATTTATTTCTCACAATGTATACCAAGTGTACATCAAAACACTCAAAGGTCAAGGCAGTCTCACATCAATGACTCCACATTAGCACAGACCCGTAGTAAGAGAACTCCTCAGGTCACTGGCTGTCCTGATAGGACAGGCATT
>NW_006286140.1:3699129-3713182 GCF_000327345.1 Myotis davidii
GCTTTAGTGTTTACACATACAGCCATGCCTGCTCGGGTTTCAGTATGTAAAGCAGCCATGGCAGCAATGAAGAACTTAATCATTGCTCAGGCTCAAACCACTCTTCCCAAGATTACTGCACCAGGGAATGGAAGCAGAGACAACACACCTGGCAATAGATTCAAGTTGCTACAAAATAACATTAAAATACATGACATAAGGAACTTGTAAGCCACATTTAACTTTTAAAAACTGAAGCTCAAATTACCACTTTAAATCAGAAATGAACATTTCAAGTGTCCTCCTGCCATTATTCACATGGGAGGCAGAGAAAGTTAGAGAGTTGTCCCATCTGTGGACTTTAAAATATGTCTATCGGTCCTTATTGTGTTTCATCTCGTCACAATGGTGAGCTGAACACATCTGCACTGCAGGCAGCACAAACCGAAATGGAGGAGGTTCAGGAAGGGGGCATCTGGAGCTTCCTTGTTGGCTTTAAATTCACACTCTCTTACATAGGCACTACCATTGCCCTTCTGTACAAATGGCAACAATAAATTCATTGTAAAAATCCTGTATAATAAAGGCCTAATATGCAAATTGTCCCCTCGACCAGGAGTTCAACCAGGAGTTCAACTGCTCACTATGACGTGCGCTGACCACCAGGAGGCAGCGCATAACATAGTGGGCAGCAGTGGAGGCACTACCAGCCCCAGTGGGCCCTGAAGAGAGTGGGACCACAGTGGGATAGTGGAGCAGGTGAGCGAGCGATGCCAGGTCAAGGCAGGTGCAAGCAGGGCCAGATCGCCCTGCAAATGGCGACCAGTGGTGGCGGGAGTGTTCAATAAAAACAAGGAAGATGACACTTGATAAGCATAACCCAATACATTAATGTCAGTGCATATGCCTAACTCAAACAAGAACTTCACACGGCTCTAGATGAGTTTAAATGGTATATGAAATACAATTTTATCAATATTTACTATCACATAAAGATTTCCAAAATAATCCCCTGGGGGGAAAAAAAAGATTTTGTTCTGAGCCACCATATCACTGTTGCCCTAAAAAGGAACTTAAGCTCTCAAGGAAAACAGACTTGTAATACCTGGGCACAAGTGTCCCAGGCAGTATGGTATGGTCAACGTTTCTAGGAACAGTGGGAAACCACAGAGCGTGGTCAGCTTTCCTGGAAAGATCAGGAAAGGCTTCATGGAGGGGTGACACTAGTATGGGGAGGCTGAGAAAGCAGGATACACTTTATATACATGAATATATATATATATGTATAATCTCAATACATTCGACACAATACTATTAACACAACAAGCACAGTTCTTAGCTAAATTTCCTGCTTGTTGTTCATTTTCCACTTCTTCGAACCAGCCTATCACTAAAACTAAATTTCACTGAAAAGATTTATTAAGACCTGGCATAAAGGTGACTCACTTGAAAAACTATACCTTCAAAAATGATTCTAAATATATAGTATGAGGTAAAAATTATGTGGGCTTGAGATGCATTCTTACTTTTAATCCAAAGACTGGTCAAACATTATTTTTAGAACTTAGTTTTAGGAAATTACAATTAATGTTGGTTAAGAAATGTTAAAATCTGAAAGTTACCTACATCAGAATCCTTCTAGTTACCACTTCAATATTTATCTGATCTACATACAAAACTAGGATTTAGAACATGGGCCATATCCTTAAAAATGTGGAATAATTCTCTTAACCTAACCATTGTAAAAACTGTATGAAGTATGTTTCACATTAAAACCTTCAAAAATTACCCTTTGAAAAATACCCAAAACAATTTTCCAGTAATATTATCTTTCTCAGCTTTTTACTGGTTAGACTAGCTTTTTATTGGTTGTTTACAGTTAAGGAATACTTCTATTTACTCCTTTCCTAAATTAAGCACTTTTATAACAAGGTAAGCCTACCCATGATTTTTTAAAAATATAACAAATATGTATTAACTCCTTACAATAAAAGTTCTTATGTTGACACAAAATAAAATGGCAAGTAAAACTGGGGGGGGGGGGGGGGGGGGGGGGGGGGGGGGGGGGGGGGGGGGGGGGGGGGGGGGGGGGGAAAAAGGAAAAAAGAAATGTGAAGGACCAAAACGTATAAGCAAGAATATGAATGAGAACTAGAGAATGGGTGAGCAGTGACCAGAAACAATAGACATGAGGAAAGGAAATAATAATAAATGAGTCTCACTTTCTCACTTCCTTCTGTTCAAGGTAAGCAGCTTAACCAAATGTAAAGAACATGGGATTAGAGGACTAGCTTTGAGATTACAGGACACTGCAGGCTGACTGTGCAATCAGTGATGTCAGGGTTCCTGTGGATTTCAAGGAATTAATGTACAGAAAAAGGTAAATTACAAAGAGCTAAGGAGAAGTTAATTACAAATGTTACTATAATTAATGCAATTGTAATCCTATTAAGAACTATAGTCCTAATGACGTTTCTCCAAACTAAGAAGGCCAGGTTTTCAAAAATTTCAAACACTGTAAGTTAAAGTTAGATCCCATTAATTTTTAAAGCTCTGGAGGACTGGGACATAGGTCGCAAATAATTGCACTAATATGATAAATTTGCAAATGATTTTTAAATGTATGAGCTAAAGTAGATTCAAGGGTATCCCTACTGCATCACTCACTTGCATTCTTATACAATCCTTGAATGTGAGGAAGAGGAAGAAAGCAGTAGTGTTCCAGGAACTGCATATGATCCTGCGTAAATCGGAGCATAGGTGCCCAGGGAGCCAAGGTGGAGAACTATGGCTGTTTCCCGCCCCAGGACACCTGAGTGACATGCTTCTAACCCAGCTGTCACAGGGGCTCACGATGGCAACGAATCTAGGTGAAGGGCCACAAGGCAAAACTGCCACCCTCCTGCTTTCCCAGGCTGTGACAGACCACCCTGCCATCTCCCCTTCAGCTACCATTCCTCTCCCAGGGAACACCCTTGAGAATCACTACTCCAAGCAATGTTTTTATTTTACATTAAATCCTCTCCATGTTTCTTCTCTAGCAAACCCAAGTCAAAAACTGCCTGTCTCAAAGTCCGGAAAGTAAACATGCCCCAGGGTAGAAATAAATGTTGCCTCAGAGAAGCACAGCACTCTCAGCACTGGGAAGTAGTGTCTATCACAGTGATGGCGAACCTATGACACGTGTGTCAGAGGTGACACGCGAACTCATTTTTTTGGTTGATTTTTCTTAATAAATAAATATCAAAAATGTAAGTCTTTGTTTTACTCTGGTTGCAAATATCAAAAAATTTCTGTATGTGACACGGCACCAGAGTTAAGTTAGGGTTTTTCAAAATGCTGACACGCCAAACTCAAAAGGTTCGCCATCACTGGTCTATCATCATGTAGGGTGGCATAAGAACTGAGTGAATAAAGGCGAAGGAGTCAAAGACCCTCCTCCCTGGAGAACACAGAGATAAAGAAAAGGGCATGGTATGTCTGACACGAACATCTTCAACTTCATTTTGTAGGCAAGGGGAAAGAAAAATAAAATGTGGCATGTGGAAATTAGAATGCGAGGAAAAGCTAGTCCCATTCAAATAACTTTTGTCAGAGATCACTGTCCAAAATGTCAGTATCTCATTCAAATGACAGACTCTGAAACTCAGTTTTATATTGCAGACTCAAATATTCCTGGAATTTCTGAGTTGAAGGGACCTTCCATGTCAGAACAATTTACCACACAGGAAACAGAACCATTGAGATGGTGTGGGTTGTCAAACATGACCTGTTAGCAGGAAAACAAGCCTTTCAGCTCAGCTCTGCATATTCTCAGTCTAGGACTCTTACCCATCTCAGCAGACTTCAGTGCAGCTTAACGTTATATGCACTTGAATTTTCAGTTACAATGAAGATTTAATGTGTTAGAAACCATGTTTTATAAGGACATTTCAATTACTGTTTCTTTATTACTCATGAAAATATATTTGTTATAAAACAGCAGTACTGATAAACTTTTTAAAAATCCATCCATAGTTGATATCCTAACTGGAGATTCTGCAAATGAGTTTTCCTCCCTCAGACTAATAAGGAAATGAAATTGGTGTTTACTAGGTGTATCGGATAATAATGGTGGATTTTGTAATCAAAGAAACACAATAATTTCAAGAGAAACATCAAAAGCGCTTTATTCAAAGTAATGTCCATCGCCAGCTACACATTTCCCCCATCTTTCAGGTAATTTGTGGATACCGTCCCAATAGAACTTTTCTTGTTTGGAAGCAGAGACCCAATTTTCCACTTCTTCATACGTTTTGAAGTGCTGCTCAGAAAATGCGTGTGCCATCGATCAGAACAAGTGGTAATCTGAAGGAGCAAGGTCTGGTGAATACGGCGGGTGAGTTAATACTTCCCAGGCAAGATCTTTTAACGTGTCTTTTACTGGTTTTGACGTGTGTGATGGTTCCTCATCATGAAGCAAAATAACTTTGTCGTGGCACATTCTGGTCATTTTACGATCAAAGCGTGGTTCAGATTGATTATTTGTTATCAGTAGCAATCAGCATTAACGGCTTCATCTGGTTTTAGAAGCTCATAATACACCACACCTTCCTGATTCCACCAAACGCAGAGCATTGTCTTCTTTCTGAAGTGATTTGGCCTTGCAATCGATGTTGACAGTTGACCTGGATCAACCCACGATTTTGTGCTTTTGGGATTCTCAAAATAAATCCACTTTTCATTGCCACTTTTTTGCACAATTCAATGCAAAAAAGACTTTCTTTCATGCAGCTGAAGCAACATTTTACTGATGACTTTTTAGACTTTCTATGTCTTTTTTTCAGTTGATGTGGCACCCATTTTCCTTCCCTTAAAATCTTTCCCATAGCTTGTAAACAATCAGAAATTGTTTGTTGAGCAACATTTAATCTTTATTCAAGTTGTTTTTGAGTTTGACATGCATATTCATCCAATAATGCTTGTAATTGTTGGTCTTCAAACTTTTTCAGTTGACCTGGATGTTCTTTGTCTTTCATATCGAAATCATCACTTTTAAAGCATTTAAGCTGGTGTTCACAAGTATCTTGAGATGGAGTATGATCACCATAAGTTTCCTGAAGTTTACAATAATTTTTTCTTCAAAATAAAGAATTAAAACTTACTGCAAATGCCCTTTTTTGGCACAAAATTCAACATTTTTAAGCATAAAAATATCTATGATGCTAACACCATCAAATTTGACATATGAATTTTTGAAACTTGTCAATACAACAAAATAGCATACACATCAAATTGCATATATATCAACATATGTGTAACTCCATCTATTGAAAAAAAATCTGCATTAACTAGTATACCTAGTATTCTCTCAGTCTCAGAAGTAATCCTATATAATAAAAGCCTAGGTGGCATCATGGCCATGCACACAGCAGAGGCAGTTCCTGATGACAGCTCCGCATGGTGAGGCCTGGGGGTCCCACGGATCTGTGTGGCATGGAGGAGGCTGGTCCCAGTGTCTCCACCACCTCATGCGGAGGAGGCGGGTCCCGGCAGAAGAAGCAGGTCACAGCAGGGGAGGGCAGTTGTGGGTTATCAGGCTGGCAGGGGAGGGCAGTTGTGGGCAATCAGGTCAGCAGGGGAGGGCAGTTGGGGGTGATCAGGCCAGTAGGGGAGCAGTTAGTTGTCAATCAGGCCAGCAGGGGAGCGATTATGGAGCCATCAGGCTAGCAGGCAGAAGCGGTTAGGGGCAATCAGGCAGGCAAGCAGTTAGGAGCCAGCAGTCCCAGATTGTAAGAGGGATGTCTGGACATCCCCTGGGGGGTCCCAGATTGAAGAGGGTGCAAGCCGGGTTGAGGGACCCCCCCCCCGCATGAATTTTGTGCACCGGGCTCCTAGTTACTGAATATGTGCTGTATGCTCTGTCAACTGTTACAGAATAAACTTTTTTTTAATGTACATCTCCAAATATTAAGTACAAATCAATCCAGCATTCTTTCTCTACACCAAGAACTGACAATGTTAGGTTTTCTGAGGAAAGGTCGCAACACCTAGTAAACGACATCCTACTGATAAAGTAAATTTTTCAAATTGTCAAATTTTTCAAAAAAATCAGATTTAAATTTTTTGTGTAGTCACAACTGAGCCATCAAGTTGCTCTTTGTTATCAATTTTATCACTGGGCTGTGATATATAATTTTGCTGACAACAAAATATTTGTCTTTAAGTCAATTTTTCAAGGATGATGATAACTTTTCTGTTTTGGGGGGTTTTGCTGTTGAATTTTGGATATTGTCTCTGTAAGATGACCTCGTTTCCACTTTATATTTCTATTTTTAGGGAATCCAACTATAAAGTACCAAAGGAGAATTACCAATATACACCACACCTTACAATGTGTTAGGAACAGTCAAGCCAAAACAGAAAGTACCACAATTAACCTACAACCTAATCTTCTATTTGAAAAATGTAATGAAGCTTCTAATATTCTTTTCTCTAAGTTTATAGCTCCAATTCTTCTCACAGAATTTTACTAAACAAACACAGTAGTTTCTTTCAATGAAGACTAAAGCTTTTCCAGACAGACACAAAAGCACATAATATGTACACAGAGCATAAAAGTAGTATACCACATGCCAATTCTCTTAAAGTTAGTCATAATAAAGAAAGAACATCATAGGGAAAAAAATTTCTATTTGTAAATACATTAAGGTTTTCTTTATTTATAATAATTTTCATGTTTTCTATGTGAGACTCACAAAACAGGGTTAATTGATCTATTTGGCTTTTTTTACTAAATAACTCCTATTAGTGTAAATAGAAATTAGAACCTTGAGACTCAGAATTGTTGTATCTGAGAATACCAAACACCTGGTGAAAATGATTAATATATAACTTTAAAATCAGGATGTTCAAACTTTATAAACCACTTTACTTTAATGGTTTGCACAAAGGCCTAGACTACAGTAATACGTTTTTAGAGAATTCAGAAATACTTGTAGTCTCACCTTCATGCAGTCTGCCAAGGCACTATCCAGATTTGCAAGAGTTAACATGGAAGCCAAATTTCACAGAAGGCAAGTCCTTGTTAATATTTAAACAAGGAAGGATGGGGCTACTTTACCAGATAGATCAGTGGACCACTAACAGCAGGGCTGGGTCATGGGAAGCCTGAGAGGTTCAAACTTAAAGTAATTTCCTTTCCTGTTTTGAACAATCAAATCCAATGAACCATTATAACTGTGTGTTATGTGAAAACAATAAGATCATCAACCTTAGAAACTATTCAACACTATGCACCCTCCCACCCCAGAATAAAGAAATCAAAAGTTAATGAAATACCCAAGTCTTCATATAAATAAATCCCACTAATAATAAAAGGTGGTTTCAAACCATAAGAAAAGGTGTATTTAAATAGAAAAGGAAATGTAAGTGATGAACATGTTAAAGCGTGCATTTAAATATAAGACAAACCAAAATATAAAACATTCTGAAGCCACCATAAAGCAGCAGAATCCACTGAGGGGTATACTTAAGCAATCATTTGATTTTTTAAAACTTTAATGGCTGAAAAATATTACACAAACTTAAAGTTACTTAAATACTTTTTAAAAACCACAGTAAACATGGTACTCATTGACCACAATTAAAAATACTCATAATACTGTTGCTGCTCAGTATGTGTGTGGCTGGAAACAGGACTGACAATTTGGCTAATAAAGTTATGTGTCATAAAAATGCAGACAAGAGATGACATGATGGTTTCGCTAACAGACCGTCCTTTCCAGCCATCATTCCAAACCAAGATACAGAATAAAGTGATGTGAAAATCAAGTTTAAAGTCCTATTGTAGAACGTTACTGTTTGGGTATAAAGAAATTTATCCATTCTCATTTCTGAAAATATTATGTTTATTGAAAACATACTGACAAAGCCAGTGTGCTGCTGTAGTACAGTACTGTGGCAGATGTAAAATGCTCCATATCCAAGCTCCATTCCCTTATCCATTACACTGGGCAAACTTACCCACATCAGTCTGCACTGGACTCCGTAGGGCAGTTCCTCATGATTAACACTGACAAAGCCACGCTTTATATGCTTCTGCCTTACAGTCTCAATTTACAAAGACTTTCTGCTCTGAATTAACATCAAATGCAAAATACAAAATCTGACAGAGTGAAGATTAATGTGTTAAATAAAATTTTAAAAAAGAGCTATTTGGTGAAGTACCCTGAGAATTTAGATAAGTCTAATCCAAGACTGCATCAATTACCGAGACGTTGGAGAAAACAGAAAATCAATTAAACTTGCAGATTGTACCATATTGGGAAAGTCTTGAATTACCAACACTGGAGGCACTTGGAATTAGACTGACTAAAATACTAGCAAACATATTAATAACAATAGAGGCCTCTTTTATTAGAGATTGACTAGAGAAGAAATATGACTTACTAGTAAAAACATTTTTCTAATTTCAATAGGCAATAAATATTTACTTGCATTCCTTTGTCTTAAGTTATACAGTTAGACTACCTTTTACAAAGGATTTAAGTTTCTTCTTGTTTTGAGGATGTCATGTATGCATATCAGAAGTGCAGATTTATATTCCCATCAGAGCTTTCATGCAGAAAGTATTAATGACCTCATAAACGGAGACTAAGGTCCATATGAGTATTTTGAAAAGAAATGAATTTAAATCCTTTAAACATTGTATTTATTCCTTTAGATTTAGTTACACATCTTCTTGCATTTTCAAGATGTTACAGAGGAAATCCTGAATCCATATAATCTGGCCTCTCCCAAAGCAAATGCTACAAAATGAAATTTTCAGGCGACTATTAAAATGATGAGGTTTCATTTAATGTAACTTGAAATTTTCCATTTTGTTCCAACTAAGACAGATACAAATGGAATATGCTTTGCACAGTTTTATGTTAATTATAAGATTAAAATGCTTTCAGCATCAGTGTATCTTATTAATACATTTTTAAAAACATTACTTGGTATAGCATAAGGATAGCGATAAAAAGAATGCAAACAGGCTGTGGCAGAGGCTGTCTGTCCAAACCCCCTTCAAGGAAGAAATATGAAAAGAGCCCAACAGGAATCAAATGTGGAAACAAGAGAATTATGGCAAAATCCTCTCGTCAGGCTGTATTCCATCTGGCCCTTCTGGGCAGAATCTTGCTTCTCCACGGAGCATTTATCAATCAGGGTCCCAGCAAAGCAGATGGCATACTGCATAATTGAAGAGATTTTAATAAAGGGACTATTGACTAAAGTTTGGCAAAGTTAGCAAAACCAACAAGAGACAATGCGATACTCTAAGGTGAGCAACAATGGGGAGTTGTTTCTACTCCTGGGCCTGCAAAATCAAAGGAAGGAAATAGTTACAGGAACCTGGTAAATAGATGAATAGAGGGAGCCACCTGACAGAGGCTGTGGCCTTCAGGTGAGAGAAGCAACCAATAGAGGATGAGCAGGAGGGAGGGGGGAGCAGATAAGACATACTCCTATCTCCTGTGCTAGTCACACCTCCAACCTCTAATGGACTAAATCCATCTAGATGCCAGACAGCAAGGATCTACTGATGCAGTCACACAGGTCAGCCTCCAGGGACACACAGCAGGTGGAGAAGGGTGGGGAATTAATCTAGAGGGGCAAATAGACCCTATCCAGGACCCTAAGATGAATGTGAAGCAAACTGCAAATAACAGATAAAGGACAACAGATAAATAGTTGATCAGAGCAAAAGGTATTTGAATAAGATTAATGGGTTGGAGGGACGGTGAAGATGGCAGAATGGGGTAGAAGATCATTAAAATCACACTAAGAAGTCCCCCATGAATTTAGTGGGTAACAAGCAACCACTAAAGACACAGATGAAGGAGAGTAAATAATTTGAGGATAATAGTATATAAAGTCCGATTGAAAACAGAGTTGTTGTAGCAGAGGTCAGTCAAGTTATACCAGCAGTCTAGGTATTAAGGAGAGAGTAAGAAATAAACATTAATATGAGTTGTGTTCTGGGTAACTCAAAAGTATTACCCATTAAATCCTCTCCATTTTAAACAGAAAATTGAGCCTCAGAAAAGTAACATGCTGACAGACACAAACAACTCGTTAAATGCTAAAGGCAACAATATATCACTAACTTATGCTGTCTACATGAAGTATTGGCAATAGAAATAGAAAGTAAAGAACAGAAGTTCACAGAGGCGCCTCATTCTCTATTAACCAGTAGAACTCAGATGAGTCATCTAATCTCTGCCTACCTCAGCTTCCTCATTTGAAAATGAAGGACACCTACAAAATTATTTCTTCCATATCTAAAATTCTTTCATTGCATTACTAAGACTTAATTCACCAGCCTTCCTACCCTCAAACCAAACCTGCCAATGAACATCCCCCTCAATTTCATCTTCAACTCAACTCTTGCTGTTGATTCTTACAATTAAATCAAATGCAATCTCTCCAATAAATCCACTCAAGCCCAAACTCCTCAGTGAGAAGTCATCCCTAATTAACCCAACCATGGAGATCAGAAGCTTTCCGTGATATTATGATACTATAATATATGTATCTTCACCCATGATAGAGTTCCTAAAACTCATAATTTCCTGAATGACAGGAGCAACTAGAGCATTTTTTTTGTTATTCATAATAAGCCCTTTTCTGAACTTATGCTAATTAGTTTATGCTAACTATATCTGAGCTTATGCTAATGAGGACATTCTTGAAGGATGGGGGTGGTGACCATAGGAGCCAATCATGTTTAGGAGCTTGGAACTTTCAGCCACACAGACCCTGCTTCCAGAGAGGGGAGAGGGGCTGGACATTAAGCTCAATCACCAATGGGCAATGATTTAGTCAATCATGTCTATGTAATGTAGCTTCCAGAAAAAAAAAATAATAATGGGGTTTGGAGATCTTCCAAGTTGGTAAAAGCATTGGGGTGCTGGGAGTGTGGTGCGCCCAGAGAGCATAGAAGCTTTGTATTCCTTTCCACACAACCTATGGGTCGCGGCCCCTTTGGGGATCAAACGACCCTTTCACAGGGGTCGCCTAAGACCATCAGAAAACACATATATAATTACATATTGTTTTGTGATTAATCACTATGCTTTAATAATGTTCAATTTGTAACAATGAAATTGGGGGTCACCACAACATGAGGAACTGTATTAAAGGTTCGCGGCATTAGGAAAGTTGAGGACCACTGCTCTAAGTGCTCAATTCATGATAGTACTTCTGAATTCTCCAAGAAAGAGTTGGGATACAGTTTAAAGAAAACATTCAAATTATCACTGCTAAAAATCTGTGATCATGATATTTCATTATATTTTGGAATTTCAAGAAAAGATTAAGTTATAGCCTCATTCTCATATTCTGTGGTTATCAATCTCTTAATAAATCAAAGATTCAAAATTAATAAGCATTATTCACAGCATGTGGAAGGTAGCAGGTAAATGCCAGCAGAAAAAAATGTGGTTTTAAAAAATTTCAATTTGAGGAAAGTAATATATATTTGGTTGTTTTTTTAAAGTAAATTTCTCATTACAAGAAAATACTAAAAATTTAAGTGAGACCTTCAATTCATTTAACTTAATATTTCAATACTATATTACTAGTTTAATTTGTGCTAATATAACTGAGGAAAAAGAAGCTACAAATTTATGAATTAAACTACAGAATTAAGAATGACTTATTTCTCAGTGACACACATAAAACTCTGTTTCAAAGAACATTGGCTGATGAAATAAGCAAAGAATAATTCTATTTTCTAGTGAAACTACAAAAATTATACTTTAGGAAACCAAAACACTAATTTGGAGCAATATATGCTCCCCTATGTTGTAGCATTATTTACAATGGCCAAGATTTGGAAGTAGCCCAAGTGCCCATAAGTAGATGACTGAATAAAAGAGCTGTTGCACATAGAATACTACTCTGCCATAAAAAAGAAGAAAATCTTACCCTTTGCAAAAGAATGGATGAACCTGGAGATTATTATATTAAGTGAAATAATCCAGCCAGAGAAAAGGCAAATATACATGATGTCACTTAAAAAGTAACAAACAAAAGAAAAACAGACCCATAGGCAGAGAACAGGCTGACAGCTACCAGAGAGGAGTAGGGAGGGGTGCTGGGTGAAAGGGGTGAAGGGATTAAGCAAAAGCAAAAACAAAACAACACATAGATACAGACAACAGTATGGTGATTACCAGAGGAAAAGAGGGTGGAGGGATAGAAAAGGATTAAGGGGAGATAAACAGAGATGTAAGGAGACTTGGCTTGGGGTGGTGAACATACAATACAATATACAGATGATGTGTTACAGAATTATACACTTGAAACCTATATAATTTTATTAACCAATGTCACCCCAATAAATTCAATTAAAAAATAAAAATAAAGAAAATAAAAGAACTATGAACTAACTCCCTTATAAGCTAATCAAATATATGCCTCTTATATGGGATCAGTCAATGCATGAAGCAGTCAGGGACAAAATTTTAATCTAAAACAAAAATTTTCACAAAGATGCTTGATAAATATTAACTAAGTAGTATTTTTATAAATATATACCTCAGATGCTTTAAAGCCTCAAAAATCATTGCAACACCTGAGATGAAGGAATAGGAGACTGCTATGGTTGATGACTCTTTTTTATAATATGTCTAAGAAGAGAATAGTAAACTATAAAGAAATAGCTAAGAAGATGGAAACCATGGAAGATGGTGACTGGCCCTCCTTTTTGGAACAAGCTGAGAGGAACGGGGCTCGTTGTCCGTCCACCGTCTCTGCACCGCATCCAGGTTAACCTCCGTCAGGCAGTTTTATATACAAGATACACCTCTGCTTATCTTTCTTTCAAGAATTACCTTTAATTGTTTCCTCCACAACTTCTACTACACGATCTATCTGTTGAACCTGGAAAGAAAACAAACTGTTAGACAAGGAGCTTACCCAAAGAAGAAATATTAATTTGTTTATTCTTCTGCTTGAGTCAATGTTACACATTTTCTAAGCTCATGAAAGCAGGTTTTCTTTAATTAATGCATTTGACAGTATTATAAAAAAATATTCTATATTGAGATTTTGTTACAATAAAATATGAAATTATCACTCTCCTGTCCTCTAATGACAATTAAAGAAATCATACTACATTTAAATAAACTTCCTGGAGTTGTTAGAATATCTTATCAACATAAAATCTAAAAGTCCTAAGATATAAACTAAAGTTTAATTAAAACATGTCTCTTCACACAGAGCTTCAAAAACAATGACAACCTATACAAAAGGGCATGCTGATATTAAGAGGATCGACCCCAAATTCTCTGTTTTATTAGTTTAACACTGAAACCCCTTTTAATGAATTTCTACCCTGTGCTGGGTACTGTGCTCAAGCCCATGGACTACAAAGTCAAATAATAACAGTTCCTGCCCTAGACATGAGTGACTAAGGAAGATTTCCCAGGGCATCAGGAGATCACAGAGGAAAGGTAATAAAATCTGACTGAGTGACCCAGGAATGCTTCTTGAGGATAAGCAGGATTAGATTAGAAAAGGCCCACTAGGCAAACTGAGTTAGAGTGGCTAGAGTTAGATGGAACATGGAAAAAGCAAAGATTGTAGTCCAAGAAGCAAAAGGAACAGAGAAAGTTAACTTAGATCACAAGTGATATCTAGTTAATTGTTTTATTACAAAAGAAATTTGTTCAATGAACAAATTCAAACAAAAAAGGAATATAAAGCAGAAAAAAAGGTAACCTGTAACATCCTCCATGCTCCACTTCCACTCCTCAGATGAATCACTCATAATTATCTGATGAGTAGATACCAAGACATTTCCAAATGCTAAACATTTATATGCAGGGCAGATAAAAGAGTTAATTATTATATTATTATTTATTAATTACCAGAGGCCCGGGGCACAAAAATTTGTGCACTCGGGGGGGAGGGGGTCCCTCAGCCCAGCCTGTGCCCTCTTGCAGTCTGGGATCCCTCAGGGGATGACCACCTGCTGGTTTAGGCCCGCTCTCCGGGGGATCGGGCCTCAGCTGACAATCAGACATCCCTCTGGCAGCCCGGC
>NW_006286140.1:3713534-3719542 GCF_000327345.1 Myotis davidii
CGCTGAGTCCTCGGCTGCTGAATGCAAGTATCTGGTTTGTTTGGGTTCTATAGTTGAAACACTGTTGCAACTCCAGCTCGGCCGGCTGGATGAAAGCATGGGGTTTGTTTAGCTTCTATAATTGCAACATAGTTGCTTAGAGTGCAGCTCAGAGCCCAGCAGCGGCAGGCAGGGAACCTTGGCTTCCTCCTTCACTGGAGCAAGCAAGCGTCCTGCTCGCTTCACCTGCCTGGCTGCTGGCCGCCATCTTGGTTGGCAGTTAATTTTCATATGGCCCTGATTAGCCAATGGGAAGCATGTCAGAGGCATGGTAAATTACCATGTCTATTATTAAACAGGATTGTATTACCTTCCGTATGAATAGACCTGTCCTTGATTTGTCTTACATTTGCCTCACCCTTTATACAATAGCCCCCCTTTATCCATGAGATATATGTTCCAAGACCACCCCCAGTGGGTACCTGAAATCAAAGATAGTAATAAATTCCATATATATTGTCTTTACCTATACACATGTACCTATAATAAAGTTTAAATTATAAATTAGGGACAGTAAGAGATTAACAACAGTAACCAATAATAAGTGGCTAGAGGGTGGGTGGCATATATAGCATGAATACTATGGACAAAGGGATGATTCACATCCCAGAGGGCACAGAGTAGAACAGAGCATGACAGCATGAGATTTATTCAAGCACCACACAATTTCCAACTTAAGAGTTGTTTATTTCTGGAAATTTCTATTTAATGTTAAGTGTTTAACCATAGGTAACTGAAACTGCAGAAAGCAAAACCATGCATAAAGGGGTCTAATCTATAATAATAAAAGCATAATATGCTAATTAGACAGGACATCCTTCCAGACACCTTCCGGACAAAGCCATAGTTGCAAGGGAAGCCTGGGTACGAGGTGCCTGCTGGTGGCCAGAAGGAAGCCTGGGTCCCGGGTGCTGGAGGGAAGATGGTGCCGGCAGCCGGGGGAAGGAAAGCCTACTCTTGCAAGAATTTCAAGAGGCCTCTAGTATAATTATCCTATATAATAAAAGCCTAATATGCTAAGTGTCCGACTGTTTGCTATGATGCACACTGACCACCAAGGGGCGGACACTCAACACAGGAGCTGCCCCCTGGTGGTCAGTGCGTTCCCACAGGGGTAGCGCAGCTCAGCCAGAAGCCAGGGTTCATGGCTGGTGAGCGCAGCAGCGGTGGTGGGAGCCTCTCCCACCTCCATGGCAGCCCTAAGGATGTCCAACTGATGACTTAGGCCTGCTCCCCGTGGGCCTAAGCCATCAGACAGACATTCCCCGAGTTCTCCCGGACTGCAATAGGGTGCAGGCCAGGTTTAGGGATCCCCCACATCCCACTCCCCCTGAGTGCATGAATTTCGTGAACCGGGCCTCTAGTATTCTATAGTTTTTTCTTCTTTTCTTTTAGTTATGAGACATAGATAGGTGACATATAAAGTAGACCTGTCCTTGATTTGTTTTCTAAATATCACCAGTATATAGGTCTACTTCATTCATTTTACTAGCTCCCAGAGTCTCCTGTATAGATATACCATAACAAACATTAATATCATCGCATTAATGGGCCTTTATGTTATTTCTAATCTTCACTATACAACAATGCTGCAATGACCTCAACTGAGACCCAAAAAATAACCTTTAAAAAAAAAACTTTACTAAAAATGCAATGGCAAATCTCTTTAAAATATCCCTTTGCCTTAGTGCAGCAGTTTTCAACCTGTGGGTCACAACCCCTTTGGCAGTCGAACGACCCTTTCACAGGCGTCGCTAAGACCATCCCTGCATATCAGATATTTACATTACAATTCATAACAGTATCAGCAGATTCTCAAATGGTTAAACGTAAAGTTACCATATGATCCAGTAATTCCAATCGTAGATACATATCCAAGAGAAATGAAAACATATTTCCACACAAAAACTTGTAGACAAATGTTCATAGCAGCATTATTCTAACAGCAACAACCAAAAGTCCCATCAACTGACAGATACAAATGGTATATAAATACAATGAAATATCATTAAACCATAAAAGAGAAAGAAGTATTAATATATGCTAAAATATTATGGTAAGTAAAAGAAGCCAGACTAAAAAAGTCAAATATTAAATTATTCTATGTATATGAAATGGCCAGAATAGAAAAATCTTCAGAAACAAAGTAGATTAGTAATTGCCTATGGATGGGTGGTGAAAGAAATGGAAGAAACTGCTAAGGAGTATAGAGTTTCCTTTGGAGTGATGGAATATATTCTAGAATTGATGGTGGTGACTGTGACTGTACTAAAAAACACTGAATTAAGCATTTGAAATAGTAAAATTGTATGGTGTGTGAATTATATTACCAAAAAAATAAAAAGCTGTTATTTACCAAAGAAGTGTTGAGGGTTGTCAAATGTTGTAATGTAAAGGTCATGAAACTCAATGGAAAACTAAGGAAGTGTTCCAAATCAGAGGAGTCTAAAGAGACCTAACAGCTGAATGCAGCTTTGGATCTGGATTCTTTTTCTATTAAGGACATTATTGGGACAACTGCCAAGATATGAATATGGTCCCTCCCTCCTTTTCTCTAAGCATGTACTTCTCGGTGAGGATACAAGAGAAAAAGCATCAAAAAAATGTGTATATATAAAAAGAGAATTACCAAATTTGTTCAAAATTAACATTTGGGAGGTTGAAAAAATGGCAGAGGTATAGACGGACATGTCCTCTGCCTTGTCCCGGAGCAGATAAGGTTGAGCAGCTGAAATGGGTAACATACAGCCCGAATAAGCAAAGGATATTCAGCTGAGAGACAGTTTGCAGCCGGGAAAGACAGAGAACTCCCAGAAAAAGGGGATGGTTGGAGACTGCAGCTGAAATCTCTCCCGGAGCGCCAACTCAGCCGTGGAGGCTGTGCCATCTTGAGTGGCTGTTACCGGCATCCAGAGATGGGCTACTAACCCGGAAACAATAGATCTCAAGCAGCACGACTACGTGAACTCGGACGAGCACTACTTCTTCTCACGGAAAGGTTAGACTTCCCCTAAAGGTGCGGTTTGCAATTCAGGTTGGAGAGAAGAACGCGCACAGGGAGGAAATCTGCGCCCCACAAAGTCCACGGCCATTGGGGCCAGCGTGATCCGCGAGTGTGTAAGGGCTCCCGCAGGGCTGCTGGCAGAAGGGAACGCTAAAAATAAGCCCACAGCTAGACTGGATGCAAAAAAGCAGCCTCGAATTTTGCCAGTCTGCCGGCTACTTGGTGCCAGGGGCGAGAGGGCGCGCAGAGACTGCACATAGACCTGGAAGGTGGAGGCTTACGAATTCACACAACTTCTCAGGCTCTTGTTTTCACGCTTCCCCTTAAATCTGTGTGTTTGATTATTAAACCAGTGCATGGTATTGCCCAGTTGGGGTCATTTGTAGAGCCTATAGGGGAAGTTGTTTTGGAGGAACCTAGGAAACAGAGCGGGGAGTAGCGATTAAAGAACCAGCTCTGGGCAGTGGACTTTCCCAAACCAGTTTCAAGTACAATAGAGAAAATAAACCCTAACAACTGGATAGAGAGGACTTATAGCCTCGGAGGTCAATCCAGACACATTGCCACCCAGAGGCAGAGCCATGAACTGACTATTCTGTAAACACAAATAAAGGCAGTCTGGGAAACAAATACAGCCTGCCTTAAAATCAGGACTGTGGTTTACAACACAGAGGAGCAGTGTATCGCAGGGCAATTCAACACTCACCTGAATACATGGCAGGACTAAGGCGTGCCAAAAAGAAGAGTAGAAGATCTGAAGCACCTTCACTACTGAACATTTTTTTTCATTTTTTATTTTATTCTTTTTTATCCTTTTAATTAAGAACCTATTTTATTATTTTTTTCATCACCTGATTTTACCTTTTTAATTACTACATTTTAATTTTTAACCAGTATTATTACTATCATTTTACCATATTTTAAAGTGACATTTTATTTTTTCTTTATTTTATTTTGGGATTCGTGTTCTACACTCTATTTTCATAATTCCTTTAGCATTATTTTTCTCTATCTCAACTTTACCTTTAAGCCAAAACTCTCTTCCTCACTTTTCCCCTTTTGTTGTCCTGCTTCTCTTATCCTATTCCTACTTTAGATTTTCCCTATTCCTTCTTTTTACGCCTTGTCTAAATTTCACCCTACTTATATATCTAATTTCCAATCCCTTGCTCTAAATCCATATACACCTCTCTCTTATCTTTCTTCACTTTCCAAATTTTTTTCTCTTTCTCTGTCGTTTTGCTATTTTTTGCTTGATTTTGAGTATATTGGGTTTTTTTATGCTTGTTTGTGAGATTGCTTTGCTCTTTATTTTCATTTTTCTATTTTGCTTTTTTTCTTCTTTTCTTTCTCTGATTATTTTTGTGATTCTGTTTTCCCTTGCCTCGCTTGAGAGTAGTGGTTGTTTGTAGTTTGCATTCATCTCCAGGGATCTGTTGCTGGAATTCATTGGGATTAGTAGCGGTTCTATTAGACTTTTCTCCCCATATAAATAGTCTCTTCCCACTTCTATTTAATTCATTCTCTTACTTTTTTTTTCTTTCTCTCCCTTTTCCCAATCTCATTTCTGCACTCCTTTTTTTTTTCTTTTATCTTTTTCTCTTTTTTCTTCCTTATCCCCTAATTCTCTTCACTCGGGTGGTCACCTTTATTTCAGGTTATTAATATCGTGAATACATTTGTGTTCAGTGCCTTGTACATTGTGCCTTGTTGTGTTGCATTTTGTGCCTTTAAATCAACACAGCAGATAAAAGCAACAGCGGCCTCTTGATCACCACACACTCTGTCTGAGGAACAGTTGTTATGTGTGAAGCCTCTCTCCACCAGCCAGAAGAGCCACCACAGCTGTGAATAGCACCCATCAGAAGACATGCTACCAACGGAGGAGCACCTAATACCACAAGAGCCCAAGGAACAACCACAGCCTGAGGAGCCACTGCCACCCAGGGAGCAGCCACGGAACGACTCAATATCTATATGTGTCGGTGAGAACAAACGTTGGGAAGATGAAGAAACCCCCAAAGGAAAGCAAAGGAAAACACTAAACGAAACAATATCCGAATAATAGGGGTGCCAGAAGGAGAGGAAACTAAGCAAGGAATAGAAAACCTGTTTGAAAAAATAATAACAGAAAATTTCCGATATAGGGAAGAAAAAACTCACACAAATCCACGAAGCTCACAGAGTCCCAAACAAAATGAACCCCAAAAGACCGACGCCAAGGCACATTATAATTAAATTGGCAAACACCAAAGACAAAGCAAGAATCTTAAAAGCAGTCAGAGAGAGACAGAAAGTTACCTACAAAGGATCCCCCATTAGACTGGCGACCGATTTCTCAACAGAAACACATCAGGCAAGAAGGGAATGGAATGAAATATACAAAGTCATGCAAAGGAAGGGTCTGAATCCAAGAATACTGTACCCAGTAAGGCTATCAATCAAAACTGAGGGTGAAATCAGGAGCTTCACAGACAAAAACTGTCTACGGGAGTTTATTACCACCAAACCAGCAATGCAAGAAATGCTAAAGGGCCTGCAGTAAAAAAAAAAATAGGAAACAAAAAGGAACACAGCAGTAAAGAACAAAATTGGTGACTAAAAAGTTTCTATCAATAATAACTTTAAATGTAAATGGATTAAATGCCCCAATCAAAAGACATAGGGTAACTGAGTAGATAACAAAACATGACCCGTATATCTCCTGTCTACAGGAAACTCACCTCAGAAAAAAAAGATGCACACAAACTGATGGTGAAGCGATGGAAAAAGGTTTTTCAGGTGAATGGAAGTGAAAAAAAAGCCGGGGTAGCAATACTTATACATGACAAATTAGATCTCAAAGTGAAGGGCATAAAAGAGATGAAGAAGATCACTTCATAATACTAAAGGGAGTATTCCAACAAGAAGAAATAACTCTGGTAAATATATATGCACCCAATATAGGAGCACCCAAATACGTAAG
>NW_006286140.1:3721744-3759486 GCF_000327345.1 Myotis davidii
CTCCGTGTCATTCCTTCTTCGCCGACTCTGGCCACACCTTTGGGGACCCCTGGACCTGCTGGGGATGGACCCCAGAATCTGGCGCCTGAACCCTGGACCCCAGCATTTGGCACCCGAACAGGGACCCTTAGGTAAGGCCCACATCCCCCTAGGTAAGCGCCCCGCACTCAGGATGGATCCGACTCCACCGTAGGAAGAGGGTGGATAGTCTTTGCCGACTCCGTCCACACCTTTGGGAACCCCTGGAACAGGATTCCCCTAGGTAAGCCCTCCCCCTCTCCCATTGAGAACCCACACTCAGGACAGATAGGACTCCACCAGGGTACTGCAGACCCCCCTATAGAGGATAAGTAGGGTAAGAAGGTGGATAGTACAGAACTTAGATTGAGAACATGTGCCATACTGAGTCCAAAGAAAGAAGACTCTGTATTGATTCTTAGATTGAGAAGATGTGCCATAATGAGTATATGGTAATTATTTTTGCCGCTTTTCTGTGAATATAACATTACGTCAAAATAAAAAAAGTTTTTAAGTGAAATACATTTGCATGTCTAAGAGAGGTTTTCTTTCACTCAGATGGTCTCATAGAATTTGCATGAATGTATACAGCTCAAAATATAACCTCTGATTTATACCAGTAAAAGTAATTGATTATATTTGCCTTTGTGGCAGAAAAATAAATACTGGCCACACGTGATTATTTAATCACTGGGTGATATGAGGAAGCTCTAAAACAGTGGTTCTCAACCTTCCTAATGCCACGACACTTTAATATAGTTCCTCATGTTCTGGTGACCCCCAACCATAAAATTATTTTCGTTGCTACTTCATAACTATAATTTTGCTACTGTGATGAATCATAATGTAAATATCTGATTTGCAGGATGTATTTTCATTGTTATAAATAGAACATAATTAAAGCATAGTGATTAATCACAAAAACAATATGTAATTAGATATGTGTTTTCCAATGGTCTTAGGCAACCCCTGTGAAAGAGTCTTTCAACCTCAAAAGGGGTAGCGACCCACAGGTTGAGAACCGCTGCTCTTTTTAAAATAAGGGTCTACCAAATTTGAAGCAAAATATTTTAAAGTATTTGATTAAAAACAAGCATTTTCTGAAAATATTGTGTTTTTTCCATTTTTGCAAGGATGAAATTGGAGGAATGAATGATAGGGAGGAACAAAAGAAGGGGAGACAGAAAAGACAGAGAAGAGTGGGAGTTAAATGGAAAAGGGAGAAGTTAGGAACCAAAATAAAAAGCATGGGATAAGAGACAAGTAGAGAAGATAAAACAATCATGAGAGAAAGAATAAACTCCAGATTCACAAACAGTAAAGAAGAATACATTGAATACTTTCTGGGAATACGAGAAAAGCTGTTCTTAATTAATACTATAAATTGTAGCCCTCAATACACAAGAGCTTAGTCTCTGGCATATAATTCAAATAAAATAAATAAAACAGTATCTTGTGTCCTCCAGGCACTTAGTTATAAATATACAGAAAAAAAAAGACACGCAGTATGTTCTATTACTGACTCCATATGTTCTCCACAATGAAAAAAGGAGTTGGTGAATAAACAATTCATGAATAATAATAATGAGTCATTCTGCTATAGAACTTTTAAAAGAAATCCATAAAAATATTTTATTCAGCTATTATGAACCATTCCACATTTAGAACTAAACATATATTGAAGAAACAAACCTATAGAAAGTCATCTAAAGCAAATAAAGGTGCTATTCAGAAATTCCCTATTGTTTAGAGCAGTGCTATCAAAAAGAATTTTCTATGGTGATGGAAATGATTATATGCTGTGTGTTGTCCAACATGGCAGCCACACTGACTGGGTATTTGAAATGTGGCTACTGTGATTGAGGAACTAAATTTTAACTTTAATTAATTTAGTCATGTGTGGCTACTGATAACCACACTGGAAAGTGGAGCTCTGGAGTATGGCTAAATTGGCCCCCAGTTTGTGGTAATTTGTTATGGAAGCCCTAGGAAGTAATACATATCCCAAGAACAATTTTGCCAAGTTGGCTAATAAAAAAGGTCAGTCAGGGAGCAAATTGATACTATTCTGCAGAGGTTCTGCTTTAGTATACTAGTATACTTGAAGTATCTTTTTGTCTGAACAACCAGTAGCTAGATAAGTTGATGACTGGCAATAACACAGTGATAGCTAACATTTCTTAAGCAATTACTATGTCCTAGGCTCTGTGATAACACAACACATGCACTATCTCATTAACCCTCAGAACATTCCTAGGCTAACCATTACCGTACTCCTGAGGCTTAGGGAACTGAAGTGCAGGAATATCCAACTCAATTCTTGCCTAGTAGATACCATCCAGGAATGGCACATGCGTGACACATTTCATGAATCTCCCTTTTCTTATATACATGAAGGCCATTACTAAACGATCACAGAATGCTAGCCAATGAACCTGGACTTTCAAGAGACCCAGGCAACAACTATTCCCCCAAACTCTCCCCGACACATCACCACTGGCATGCATGCATTCCCTTGACAAATATCTATTAACCACCAACTGTTCTAGGAATTGGGGATAGAATGATGAAAAATACCACATCCATGCTTCATAGAACTTATATTTTAATCATGGAGACAAATATGTAAATAATTGAAAATGTTCATATCCTATCATGACAGAGGCTATGAAGAAAAAAAATAACTTTTAAAAAAGGAAAAAAAAAATAGTCTTGGTGTGGCAGGAGGTGGAGAGAGCAATTTTGCAATAGTGGTCCAGGTAAACCTCAGAGTAGGTAGCATTAATCCTAAGACCAGGACCCTAAGACAGAAGCATCAACATGTACCTCCAGGGGGAAGAACACATAAAAGAGAAATGATGGGAAGTGAGAAATCAGAACAGTCACTGCAGAATGGAAGAAGATGGAGTCAAACAATTAAGGGAAGATATCAGATGTGGCCAAAAGTAGGTTTTAGTTGTATGTGAAACACAGACTTTCTACTTGTGTAATTGATTCTTGTATTATATTGTTTTTCATATAAACAACTGCAGACCTACTTTTGCCTACCCCCTGTATATGAGACCTTGTAGTTCATGCTATGCATTTTAGATTTTATTCTACTAACAAAAGGAAGTCACCAGAGGGTTAAAGAACAATCTTAAAAGCATTGCTGTGGCTAATCCTATGGAGAATGTGCAGAGACTACTCTTTATCCACATTTCTCTGTTCCCTGGTGTGAGTCTTTTTATAATTACCTGAATCAGGTTGGGGTTTTACTATCCCTTGATTGTATCCCAAGACATCTCAAATCCTTCCACAAGTAAGAGTATATCTACATTAAATATACACATAAACCTAGATGCAAAGGAACTTTCTCATTAGCTCTCTTAATTTTGATTGTATATAAATAAATTAGGGCAACCAGACATCATTCTAATTAAGAAGTATCAGATCAGCCGAAACTGGTTTGGCTCAGTGGATAGAGTGTCGGCCTGCGGACTGAAAGGTCCCAGGTTCGATTCCGGTCAAGGGCATGTACCTGGTTTGTGGGCACATCCCCAGTGGGAAGTGTGCAGGAGGCAGCTGATCGATGTTTCTCTCTCATCGATGTTTCTAACTCTCTGTCCCTCTCCCTTCCTCTCTGTAAAAGAATCAATAAAATATATTTTTTAAAAAAAGAAGTATCAGATCAAAACTTTAAAACTACCTAAAAACTCTAACAACCTTTTAAAAAAAGTTTCTTTTTCTATAAGAACAATACACATAAAGAGCCTTTTCTATCATGTGTTTGTTCAAATTCTTCACTTTTACAATAATGAAAGATTGATCCAATAATTAGCATCTAACACAGGGGTGGGCAAACTTTTTGACTCAAGGGCCACAATGGGTTTTTAAACTGGACCAGAGGGCTGGAACAAAAGCATGGATGGAGTGTTTGTGTGAACTAATATAAATTCAAAGTAAACATCATTACATAAAAGGGTACGGTCTTTTTTTTCAATAGTTTTATTCATTTCAAACGGGCCGGATCCAGCCCGCAGGCCGTAGTTTGCCCACGGCTGATTCTAACAGGTTAAAGTTCAGTACTGGCATCCCCATAAAAATATTTTTCTCTCTAAAAATTTCTCTCCAAAAATTTTTCTCCAAGCTGTTACGAAAAATCCTTGCCTCTAAAAATAATATTTACTAGTATTGGAAGAGAGCTCGATATCCACATCTCTTCAATTTGGGGAAATCCATAGCAGTCACCAAACTAACAATATCTTTAACTCTACTAGATGAAAGATTTCCTGAATTCACAAGTCCGTGAACAATTTGCTAATGAGCTAAACAAAAGAGCACTTGATACTATGCTACATGGGGTTTAAGTCTTTGAACATAACTTTCTCATCTCCTTTCATCTTCTTTCATCTCTTCTCTGAGAAAAATTCTTCTCCAATAGTAGAAACAGCCCTTTCATCAAAAATTATATGACAGTACATTCCACACATGGCTAAAAGCATATTTTCTATCTGAATGGTACCAGTGAGTGACTAACACTTAGTAAGAGATAAAATTTACTAATTGAAAGATGAGGCCTGGCTAGATGATGCCAGCAAAATGAGTATCAGTACCAGGAACTTCTTTCTCATAAATCCAATTAAAATACTTACAAAACTTTCTATAGTGGGAAAAAAATCTTTAAACATTTATAAGAAAATTCAACATGCTAAACTCAATTATATAGAGAAACAATATTTGGAACATCAGAATATTATCATATTACATACTAGAGCATGCTATAAAGTAAAAAGTTATTTTTGAAGTGATACTAAAGTTAAAAACAGTAATATTAGAACTAAAACAGAAATATACATGAGAGATGTAAAACATCCTATATAATAAAAGGCTAATATGCAAATCAACCAAACAGCCGAATGACCAGTCTCTATGTTGCGCACTGACCACCAGGGGGCAGACGCTCAACGCAGGACCTGCCCCCTGGTAGTCAGTGCATTCCCACAGGAGGAGCACCGTTCAGCCAGAAGTTGAGCTCACGGCTAGCGAGTGCAGCGGCAGTGGTGGGAGCCTCGGACATCCTCCAAGGGCTCCTGGACTGTGAGAGGGCACAGTCCAGGCAGAGGGACCCCCTCCCCAAGTGCACGAATTTTGTGCACCAGGCCTCTAGTCAACTAATAAGCACGCTATATGTAGTAGGCAGAATAATGTTCAGATGTCCTAACCTCAGAAACAGTGAATATGTTACCTGACATGGCAAATGGATTTTTCAGGTGTAACTAAGAACCTTGAGACCATGAGATCACCTAGGTTATCCAATGGGCCACATCTATTCCCAGGAGTCCTTAAAGGCTGAGGAATGGCATTGTTCCCTGAGGTTGGGAGGAGGCCACAAGTCAAAGAATGTGAATGGCCTCTAAAAGCTGGAAAAGGGAAGAACAAGGACTCTCCCCTAGAGCATCCAGGAAAGAATGGATCACTGTCTTGACTTTAGTCCAGTAAAACCCATGTCCAACTTGTGATCTCCAAAATATGTGTTGTTCTAAACAACTGTGTTTATGGTAATTTGTTATGGGGCTTACAAAAATAATATACCAATTAACAAACAAACTCATGGTAGTTAGCATCATAAAAGAGGGAAAGGAAAAATTAAAAAACAAATGCTGCTGGAATAGCTAGGAACAATATGCAAAAATTACGTAAAATGTATGCATACATTATATTTAACAAACATTTACTCAACAATTATTGAGTCAGACAGTGTACTGAGTATAGAAAGTAATGTAAAAATGTAAAATAACAGCAAAGAAAAATCTCTGCCTTTATAGAGCCTGTAAGTGTCCTTCATAGTAAACTGCAAGTAGATTGAAGAGTCAAATAAATCATTTCCATTCTTTAAAAAACAGTTTTTAAAAACAGATTTAGAGGAATAGGATACTTTATCAGACCATTCCTAGATCCTGGGAATATAACTTTTAAGTTTGAAACCACAAAAGAAATTACCCACTTATGCCCCGACAAAATATTCAGGCTTTCTACTATACCAAAAACTTGAAAGACAATGAAAAACGTTGATAAAAAGACAGACAAATCTTTCTTCAAGTTGAAATAGACTGATTTTTCTACTGTTGAGTTGTAGGAGTCCCTTATATATTCTGTATACAAACCCCTTTAGGAGTTCTGTGTTTTGCAAATATTTTCTCCCAGTCCATAGCTTGTCTTTTGTTTTTCTTAATAGCATCTTCTGAGAGGCAAACGTGTGTCATTTTGATGAAGTCCAATTTATTAATTTCTTTTATTTCATGTTCTACGAAATGGTTTCATGTTTGTGTTGTCCTACCTAAGAAAGTTTCCTAACTCAAGTTCCAAAATGGGGGGGGCGGGGGGGGGGGAGTAGTAAAAGACTTGAACACTTTACCAAAGACATGGATGGCAGATAATCACACAAAATATGCTCAACAGCACTAGTCAACAGAGAAAAGCAAATTCAGACCACTACATACTCAGTACAATTGCTAACATTGAAACATTGGCAATACCAAATTTTGGTGAGAATGTGAAGAAAGTGGAATTGCTGGTGGAAATACTTCAGCAGTTCCTTAAGAGGTTAAGCGATGGTCCTAGCTGGTTTTTCTCAGTGGTTAGAGCGTCAGCCCTGGACTGAAAGGTCTCGGGTTCAGTTCCGTCAAGGGCACATACCTCGGTTGCAGGCTTGATCCCTGGCCCCAGTAGGGGTGCGTGCAGGATGCAACCAATCGATGTGTCTCTCTCACAGGAATGCTTCTTTCTTTTCTACCCTTCCCTTCCACTCTCTATAAAATTCAATGGAAAAAAATATCCTCAGGTGAGGCTTAACAAAAAAAAAAAAAAAAAGGTTGAGCAGATGCTTACTATGTGACCATAAAATGCCATTTCTAGGATTTACTCAAGGTAATGCAAACATACCCACACAAAGACCTATCTATGAATGTTTATAGGAGCTTTATTTTTAATAGCCAAAAACCAGAAACAACACAAATTTCCACCAACTGGTGAACAGATGAACAAACTGTGGTTCATCACAAAGTGAAATAATCCTCGGCAATAAAAAGTGGTGATTAACAATTACAACAACATGGATGGATACTGACTGCACTATGTATGCTAAGTGAAAAAAAGCAAGAAACAGGTAATATACAATTCCATTTATATGACATTCTGAAAGAGGCAAAACTACAGGGACAGAAATCAGAAAAGTCACTGCTGAGGACTGTGGGTATGTGTGTTTGGTCAGGGGATGAGACTGAGTACAAAAGAACACAATAGAACTTTCCAGGGCAAGGGAAATGTTCTAGATCTTAATTTAGGTGGTACTTACACAACAGCATGCATTTGTTAAAATTCATTGCAGGCAAATTCACTGTATGCTAATCATAGCTCAATAAATCTGACTTAAAATAAGAAAATAGATGACTATCAATAACTTTTTAAGAAAATAATTAACAGTTAACAAATGGCATACAGAAATAACTGCTAGATTACACCATTTCTAACCCACCCAGTCCTTCACCCTCTCCTGTTGAGTCTGAGTTAAGCATTACACTGAATGTAAACTCCACCTCTTCACCCGCACTACTCTCTCACTCACTGCACAACTCCAAACTAGGCCTCTTATAACTACTGCCTCCAAATTACACTCCTGCTCCCTTCCAGGCATTCCTAAACACCCAAGGTTTTCCTTAGACAAGCTGATGTTGCTGCTCAAAAGCCCTTTCTCCATTCATCAAACCACCACTCAGATATGTTTTATTCAGCTCTATTTCTCTAGAAAATAGTTTCATTCTAGGCACAGAGTGGATTCCACATAGCTTCATCCCCATGCTCAATTCTACTTGCACATGAATCAATATTTTTTAAAAAGCTAATACTGAACCATTTAACTATGCATGCTAACCACATTACAGATATTACCTCATTTAACCCTTACAAAATTCAGGTTCTATTATTGTCTCCATTCTACAAATGAGGAAACTAAGGCACAGAGAGGATAAGTAACTTATACAAGGACAAACAGCTAATAAGTGGTGCAGAAGGGATATGAACCTATGTAGTCTAGCTACTGAATTCAATTTAACTACTCTTTTTATAATTCAATAGGTGAAAAATGTGTACACATATAGGTAGATGCATTAGAAGAGGCCTTTAAAAAGATAACAGATCTTGAAAGGTATAAACATGAATGGGCTTTTAAATGTATATGTCATTCTGTTATGATATTGCTGTTATGATATTGTCATTCTGATATGATTTTTTATAACAAGTTAAAAACAAACATAATATCAAAAGAAGAAATATTAGGAGACATGAAGTCGTGAAAAATAGGAACGGCCCTGTTTTTCAAGCTTTGCACTCAATATCAATGCCACTATTATTGTGACATTGTTTCACTTTTACAATATGGTATATAACAGAAAATTTCTCAAATATAGCCTCTTTCAAATGCTGCTTTAATTATACTTATAATTATACATAAAACTTTCAAAATAAAGTGTTTACATTTGAAATGGTCATCATGCTGCTTGATTTTTCAGTATCAGAGCAGCATTCCTGAAAAGATGTTTAAACCACTGCAAATAACCGAGTTAGAGGCCCTGAGATAAACGGACACCTGCGTTAAGCCACATTTTTCTTCAGCACTCCAAAGAAAATGCACCTGCTTGCAGGGCTCACAGATTGCACATCAGAAGTTTTGACAGTTACAAATTTTCAACATCGTATATTCTGCTGTGAACTGCATGTTTTAGAATATTACAGCATGTGCATTAATTTGGAATTTATTTAGGATTTCTAGAGAAATTATACAATTACTACAAAAATAATCCTAATGAATCAATACCAAGATCAAGTTCAAATGCAGTCCTTGTTTATTAGCACAGAGACATTTATACAAAATGTATAGGTTTTGTAAACATGCTTTTCTGTAATAGTAAAAACCCCACCATCCTAATAAATGTCATGCCTATTAATACAGGCCACTGCAATAATTGAGAAATAGCTTAAGAAAAACTCAAGAGAATAAATACTATTTCGTCCATATATCCTGAACACAACTCCTGACCAATGAACACAAACTGTATTTCCATCAGAGCCTTGCTGAGAATTTCCCAATTAATCAATCTCCCTGTGGTCTAGGGCCATCCCACCACATTCTCTAGGAGGCTGGAAATAATCTAGGCTCAAACCAGATGTCTCTCCCAAAACTGGAATGTAAGCTCTGTGAAGACAGGGATCCCTGATTTTACAGACTGCTGTATTCCTGCCACCTGGATCAGTACCTTGCACATAGTAAGCACTCAGTACATACTTCTGAATGGAAATAAGAAGATACAGCAGCCCCAGGATCTGAAGCCAAACTTTCTGAGTCCTGAAATCTACTATTTTTTTTCTACCAGACTTTATCAGAGAACAATTGCTTTCTGGTTGTTTTAAAAGAAACTTTCCTGCCAACAAATGAGCTGAAGAGAAGGAGAGGAATATTCAACAGGTACAGTCACAAGATCATGACATTATTACCTACAGTTAGACACCAGTAGCCAATTTAAACATAATCTTTATATATAAAAACCCTAATATGCAAATAGACCAAACAGTGGAACAACCAAACAAACCGCTATGATGTGCACTGACCACTAAGGGGCCCGCGCGGAATATGGTGGGCATCAGCAGCAGGCAGCAGAGTGCAGAAAATTGCGGGTCCCGGGCACGGTGGGATGGTGGAGCAGGTGAGCAGGGGCACCAGACAAAGGCAGGGCACTGGTCGCTGTCATCAGGATGAGCCTTTGGTGGTTACTGAAAATCTTTTGCTCCTGCGTGCCACAGTCCTGCCTGGCCCTCACACCTGCTGCTGGCACTGGCCCTGCTCGCACCCGCTACTGGCACCCGGCGCCGTTCCCAATCTCCGCTCAGGGCTTCTCCATTTCCCCCTGCTCCTGAGGGGCGATCCGGACAGTAGCCATGGCTCGCACGCACTGATGGTGCTGGCCCTGCTCGCACCCACTACTGGCTTCGGCCCCAAACGCTCTGCACTATCAGTGGATGCGAACGGGGCTGGCAGTCAGCGTTTGGGGGCAGCGGCGGCGGGAACAGGGCTGCCAGCAGACAGGGGACCAGGGGGGGGAGGGCACAGTAGGAGGGGCCAGGCAGAGGCATGGAGGATGGGCCGAGACCTGCCGAAAATAATAGGAAAAAGATGACACTGCATGAAAACTCATTCCAAGGTGAATAGCTAACATAACTATCTGCCAAAAGAGAAATAAAATTTTTCACTGTAAGGTAAAATGTTCCAATAGTGAAAAAATTTAAAAGATCTTGATTGGTTACCTACAAATACATACATTTTAGACAGAAAAATAAAATATTCATTTAATCATTCTAGGAAAACTGCTTCAGTTTTTCTCTTTTATTTCTCCTCTCCCAATGTGAAAAAAATTAGACAGCTCTGTGCTCTAGGATGGGAGAAGGTTACTTCCACCAAAGCCAGGTCTGGACCTAGAAGTTGATAGGTTTTACTTCCATTTCCTTTCCGGGCACCATCACACAAATAATATTAATCACAACTAGATAGTTTCAGGAGGCAGCAAGACAGATAATGAAAAAGGCCCAGGGGTCAAATCACCAATTATTATGTGCCCTCACCACATTGCTATCTCTGATTATGAAAACAAATTAAATGCCCCATTTCTAAAGGTTGATATTGATGGAAATTAACATGTTACAATGGTATCTTCCTTACTCATCAAATCTCTTCTTAAATGCTATGAGCATTTGCAAACATGGGATAGAATGTCTTTTTAATGCAGGTGTGCAATAAGTAGCTTGCTCTCCCACTGATGCCGACCTATTTTTATTTCAATCACTTGGTCAGCAGAATTGACACATCCTCCCTGAATTGTGGGGTGACAGAGACAAATCCCAGCAGGAGGGGAAAGCACAGAACGCAGTTACAGCTGTTCTTCCTTCCTCCTCTATTAACACCCTCTATCAGAGAAATTCTGTGAGGGAAATTCTGTGAAGGAATAACAGTTTTCATCCAGTCTGTAAATCAAATGTGCAATACAATTCCAAACACTCTCCTAGAAATAGTTTCCGAAATCACTGAATTTAAACATCTTCATATTTTTTCACACTTCAGAATTGTTTTTCCTTTGTATAAACCAATATAACTCATTTTTTTTAATGTAGCTCATTTTATTTCAGAAGGTTTCTGATTTTATAACAATTCTAACATTCTATTCAGAAACAGTCTCTATAAATACCAATTTTAGATTATTTTGGTTTCCTATTCCAGATTTTTCCCCTGAAACTTTTGGTTCTGTGGACATAATTTTTATATAGAGTCAGTTATGATAGATGTGTCATATTGCTATTACACGCTCTATAAAACGATGTTGACAAAGAATAATCTTATAGTTAAATAATAATAAATACTAAAAATAAAATTAAACTGTGAACCATTTCTATTGATAGTGTGATTCAGCTTTTGGAGACTTTTCACAATACACTGATTTTAATCTAAAATAAAAACCCCTTTGTGAGTATTAATGTGTGATGTATATTTCCTAAAAACCAGAAAATACTGATATCCAAAAATTAAGAATAATTAAGTATATTATGATATATCCTTCAATGGAATAGTAATGAAGAATTTAAAATAGTTTAAAAACCTCCTGGAATAAAAGCTCGTGGAAAATAAGAAAAATAGTTTGGAGATTATAATTAACTAAAATATGCAAATATTAGAAGTCTGAAGAGGATAAGCGAGGTTATAATTATTGTGCTAGGGTGATAGAGTTATGGATTTTCTTTCTATTCACTTTTTAAAACATGTGTTCTTAAGTTATTTTTCCAATTATAAAGGAGCCAAATAAAATAAATCTAAAGAAGTTTAAAGGTAATACAATAAGACCAGGTGACAGAACAAAGAGGGTGCTAGATTAAATAGAAAAACAAAGTTTAGCTGTTACAGCCATGGGTTTACATTATCCCTGAAAATCGTCTTCCACATTAACAGCACTATCTTGAGAATCTCCCCTGCCTCCTAACAGACACTAAGCTCTTTACTGCACACAATGGAGTTCAGGAAAACGTTACCATATGTACATAGAGAAGAGGCTTTTGCCATACGAAAGAAATTCTACTATTCTGGTAACTTAATTCCTTGAGATGAAATCTAAGATGAATCCCAAGTTTTTACCACATTCCATCTCTAAAACAAAATTCTAACTAGTTTCCTATTTCCCTAACACAGCAGGATTATGTTTACGAAGAAAGTTAGACTGACATGAAAAGATAACTCCGGAGTACATATTCATTTCAATCCTTAAACCAAGAGAAATCAAAATGTAAACAGACAAATGATGAAAACAAACTAAGCTCCCAAACATTCAGGTTCTGTTTGTTTAACATGAGAATGTTTGCTCAAAGATTATTAAATCTGCTAGTGGGGCAAGAACCTCACAGCAGAAAACAAGTTTATTACACTAAGAATACAGTATAAGAACCTGTCATTGGTACATCAAATCAGGAAAAAAACAATAAATCTCAATTCAGGTGACAATTATTCATTTAAATTTTTTCTACGAACATACAATATTTTTATGTTTTTTGAAACCTAAAGACTGTAAAAGATCATTGATGAGCACACTAAATGATGGGAAGATGAAACACTACCACATGGTCAACAAATAGTGACTGAATGGGCATCCTGTGAATGACGATAGCCACAAGAATAAGAGATAGTAGGTAGCAATCTTCCGGTTCCCAAACTGACTGCCCAACAGGGGGAAAAGTATGCCAACAACACAAGTACAAGGGAAGATTCCTTCATTCAGTCGGTCAGTCACTCAACATTTACAGAGGGCCCACCGCATGTCAGGCATCATGGGAAAGCTGAAGAAACACGTGACGGTTTTAAAACAAAAACTGAACAGCTGTCTTCATGAAGCTAATAATTTAAAAAGAGAGGTATGCTTTAATCAAAAAATCATGTTAACCCCAAAATCACAACTCTGCAAAAGGCCAGAGAGCAAATGGCAAGTAACTGAACAGTAAGCAAAGGGAGCCCCAACACAGGGTTATCGAGGACTGCACAGAATTGTCAGCGAAGGCTTGACAGAATGGTAATGTTGAAGCCAAGACTTCCGGAGGGTGACTGAAGGGAAGTGGGGCATTCCAAAAAAGGCATGGAGGTGTACCCAGATATACTGGGAGACGACAAGTCGTTTAGTGGGGTTAGAAAATTATAATGATATGGCAATATCGAACAGGCATGCAAAGACCAGGTTATTATTAAGGGACTTAAATTCCATGCTATGACTTATTTATTTTGTTAGTTGTATGTGTGTGTATGTGTGTTTTTGTTTTTGTTTCATAAAATAATCTAGAACATGTTTTTGGTGCTACGATGAAAAAGTTACACAGATATGACAAAATTTCATGCAATCGGGGAAGTATATTAAGGACACTCATAACTATAACACAGCATGTAAGTAAAGTAGAAACAGAAAATAGAATATGGAGTTATTTGGTGTTTTAACAACATAAGACTTTCCTTTTTCCTGTCAGGTATAAGCTTACCCCTATGACACTCAGTCCTTGCAGGTAGTCCTGGCGCGGCTGGGCTTGAGGAACACATCCAGCCAGCACTATCTTCTTGTTCTCCTCTTGAGCTCTTCTAAAGATTGAAGAGAAGACAGTGTGAACTCCTTTGCTGATACATATACCCATGCAAACTGATGGTAATTCATATGAAATTCTCTAAATAATAACAAGCCAGTCTAGCATGAAACTGGATTTTTTACAACTGTTTAAAAAAAAAAACATAGTAAGACTGCTGTATGTGTCTATCATACCATAGAAGAGATAGTATAGGAAGTATTCAGAGAATGATTAAATGAATGAATGAATAGGCAGAACATAAAATACTATTTTAACAGCACCTATAAGTGTTTCATTTCAATAACTTAGAGTACTTCGGTACAATTTTTCCACTTGGAATCCTGAAAAAACTTGTTAACAAAATCAAAAAGATCTGACTTCTGTAGATTGCTTAACATATATCCAAGAAAATAATTGCCTGCTTCAACCACCTGGTTTTACCTTTTTATCAGTACCAAGCACATCATTGCACACAAATAGTTTTCTTGTAATAAATGTGAAATACCTTATCAAACAAAAAAATCTTTCCATTTACTTTAACAAACTGTACAAGGAGTAACATCTGGTTTCCACAAGAACTGCAGCTGTAACACAGAAGAACATTGCTAAACATCCAAGAAAGCCTGTGAGGTCACCAATAATTAAATTCAAATAAAAAGCCTGCTTCCTAAAGTGAATAAGTTACTTAATTATTATGTACATCTAAGACATGATGGTATTTAAGGAAATAGAGTAAAAAGGAATATGTGCCTTGTATTCAACAAGCCTATAGTTTCTAATAGATGAGTTATAAAAGGACATAAGCAACACAACATCAAATAAAATGCCCTTAGTGAGAAAAGATGTACACGCAATATATCATGAAGAGAAAAGAATGTGCACCTCGAAAAAGACAGCAAAAAAGCTTCTCAAAACAACTGGGTGAAGTTTAAGGGGAAACAGAAGTTGGGGGGGGGGGAATGGAGGCAGAGAAAACTTCAGGAGTTGTTATATCATGGACAAAGACAAGGAGGAAGAAAGACAGGAGGAAAATATTTCATTATAGAAAGAATTTCTGTATAAGGGAGACTAATGGGATGTATATTGCAGAAGGAGCCTTAAGAAAGAGGATGGATAGTATTTAATTTAGTGGACAATGGAGAAAACTCTTAAGGAGGTGGGGAAATTAGTTGAATACCCTTGGCAAAGGGATGTGAAGACCTGAATGCATGTGAAAGAGGAGAGAGAGAGAGAGAGAGAGAGAGAGAGAGAGAGAGAGAGAGAGAGAGAGAAGAAAGAGAGAAAAGAAAGAGAGAGAGGAAGGCAGGGGAGAGGAAGAAGTGGGGGGCGATGAGGGAGGGGAGAGAGAGGGAGGAGGAGATGATTAAAGAAAAGGAGATTAGTTCTTTTTGCTAAAATTTACTTGGGAAACCCCAAGAAAGAATCAAAGAATAAGGTTTTGAGTTTAAGGCAGGGGTTAGCAAACATCTATATATACAAAAGGCTAAGCAACCATCCAACAGGTAGCTATGATGTGCAATATGAGCATCTGACCACCAGGGCGCAGACGCTCAAGCAGGAGCTGCCAAGATGCAGTGACTTGGCAGCAGGGGTTCTCAGGTGATGCACCTCAGAACCAGAGAGGAGGGAGCCTGATTCTGGATTGCATCACCCGAGAACCTCCCTCTCACAATCCAGGACCCCTCGGGGGATATCAGAGAGCCAGTTCCGACCCATCCCCAAAGGCCAGGCCAAGGGACCCCACCAGCTGGAGGGACCCCCACTCACTCTGCAGACACCGAGGAGGGACGGCGAGAGGTTGGCTCCAGGGCATGTCCAGCCTGTCTCACCCAGTCCCACCCTGCCGGCCACCTTCTAATTAATTTCCTTTCAATGTGCACGAATCTGTGCACCAGGGCACTAGTTTCCTATAAAAGGCAGAGAGTAAATACTTTTTAGGCTTTGCTGGTCATAAATCTCTATTGCAACTCAATTCTTCCCCGAGCAAAAGCAGCCATACACAATAGTTAAATAAATGGGTATGTCTGTGTTCCAATAAAACTTCATTTCAAAAACAAGCAGAAGGTCACAGTTAGCCCAAAAGCCAGAGTTTGCTGAAGCCTAGCCTAAGAAATAAAAATGCAGCCATTAGCTGTCAGGAGAAGCTGGCTGAGAATTGGAATAGAAGGTAAGAAACTCACATGGGACACACTAAATCTGAGGATCCACTAATGCCTATCAAGTCTCTGGAAATGCAAGTCACCTGGCTGGGAGTGAAATTTGGGGTATATTTTAGATTCCAATGTCGGAATCCATTTGAGTACCAAGCTTTAAGGTTGTTTAGAGAGGTGGAAAACATTTCTGTAAGATAAAAATATTGGTGTGGAAAACAAAAAGGAGGCAACATCACCACCAACAATAATATGGTACCACCAATAATCATGTTTAGCATTTATATGGCACTTCCTCAAGGTAACCATTATGTAGTTAGGTATGTACCACATATGAAAACAGTATAGCCAATATATAACACCCTAGGAAAATGTTCTGGTGACAGTATAAACATCAGACCAGGCATGAAACAGTCCAAGGACGATTTTAAGGAAGTAAGCAGAATAGCAGAAATAAAGATGAAAAGTTCAAAACAGAGATGCTTGACTAAGAAATTTATTTAAAATATTATTCATGCTTTTACTAAATTCGGCTTTAAAATGAGAAAGTAGACCAGACTAAGCCAAAATTCACACCCTAGTTACATAATCTTAATGCCACACTTTATGTGACCCAATAAAGTAGCAAAAGCTTTAAGGCAATCTCTCAGAGTATTTTTGCTCTAAACATTCCTTTCTTATAGCCTATTCTTTTTGCTTAGTGAGTTCTGTTCAACGGTTAATAAAAGCCTAAAAAAAATCTTTAGAAATTTATCCAGCACAGGCATATTTATAAAAGATTTATCTTTCAAAATATGAATGTTGATAAAAATAATACCTTGAGAAATTTTTAAATAGTATGAATTCCCTTGTCTTCATTTTAGATAGCCTTGACATGCTAATTAAAATGAAAATTGAATGTAAAGTTAATTCAAAATAATCATGAATATTTTCTTGAAACATATTTCTAAATTAAAAGACATAGCCTTGTCTAGAGCATTAACTTGAGCAATATAGAAAACATAAGGAAATCTCCCCCTCTTTTCTGCCAAGCACCAAATGCAAATAATAATTTATACAGAATCTTAAAATTCACAGTATCGTAGAAAACACATAAAGATGACAATATCATTCCTTATTTAACAAATGAGAAATTAAGATTCGAGAAGATGCAATGATCAAGACCCAAAGTTCCACACTTTGTGGAATTAGTGCTGGAGCTAGGATGCGTCCCCAGTATCTACTGGGCCCTTGAGTATTACGTTTTTATTATATTTCAGAACATATATCAAATGAGTTTGATTGTGTAATAAATACTGGAACAAACATTTCTTGATTAAAACAGCATAGACATTTACAAATATTATAATATATTCAAGGTCTTCAAAGTAAAAACAAAATTTAATATTTGACAGTCTTGTTTTCCTATGTCTTGTGAACAAAATAATAGTCTACTAGAAAAAGAAGAAATTCGTACATATATATAGAAAAACCTAGTGCTCTACACTATGCATGTAGCAGGGAGGGAGAAAATGTTGCTTCTCCATGTTCATTTCTCTTATTCTTTATTTCTATCCTGCAAATTGATATTTAATTTACATAAAATATTATTATGTGTCTTTAACCAAAATTTGCATTCATGAAGGTGTTTTAAAATATATACCTGCTTTTTAATTTCTAAATGTATATTAATAAAAGCTTCCTCACAACAACACCACAAAGGGTCAAATCAGTCTGCTGCCATACAAAGCAAGCAGAATATTAACTACTCTGCATGTGATTACTGTTTACATTCAAATATTCAAGTGAAAGGATACCTATTTATAGTGTTTATTTGTGTGTAGGCATGTAGCCATGTGAAATGCATAAAAACAACTTGGCAAATAATGCAAAGAAAACAACTAAGGATCTGGGACGGTGATATACTTCAAACACTATGATGCCCTTCCTAAAGTCTGGAGCAACCAGTCAAGGAGAACATAACTTGTCGTGGCAACACAACTTTGTCCTGCTACGACTACTGGCAGGACTAATGACTTAGGCAGGGAGCTGCCAAATATTGAAAATAAAGTCACTCTAAGACTTGATGGGATTTATTAATCTGAAAAAATAATCCAAGCAGATATATTCAGATGTGTAACTGGGATGTCTAGGGACATTCAAATCCAAAGCACTAGAGCATAATATAATCTCAGACTCACAAGACTGAATATTCTTTTAACGAACAAAACTAAAACATATTGCACATTTTATATCCCATGAGGAGAAAGAATGTAGTCGTCATTGCACCTAGAAAAGAGGAGTCCAAGGTACAGATAAGAACCACTTAGGAAATTCCCATTTGATTCCAAGGTTCAATAGGTTTCCGTAATTGTGCTTACTGCCAATACAAGTTCTTGGCTACACCTGTAAAAATCACTGTCTATTAGAAAGTCAATAATTCAGCATTTTGTTTTTTCATTGTCATTCATTTACTCACCACATGCCAGACACACACACACACACACACACACACACACACACACATAAAATAAAAAGAGTCACTGACCTCAAGGAGTTCACAGTCCAGTGAGAAATGGAAGATGGAAGATATGGGCCTCAGAACCAAGGTTTTTACATAAAGGGGAAGAGAAGAGACCTGGAGGTAATAAAGGATGCTGAGAACAGCCCTGCGAGAGAACCAGTATGCACTACTATAAAGAGACCCTATAAAGAGACCCAGGGTACCTGATTATGAAGGAGAGATGGCTTTCTCTGATAGCAGGGCTGTGTAACCCTGATGCCAGAAGCGGTGCCTCAGGAACCAGGTCAGGGTCAAAGGGGAGAATGAGCAAGGGAGACCAGTATAGTCATCATCATCCTGCTCCTCTCCCCTGTTGTATCCTGTCCCTGTGCTTTCATCTGCTCTATGGACCAAGAGTCTATGAATGGTTTTGTCTGAAGAAAGGATTCTGTGACTTTAAGAAGAAAAAACAACAACTGAGAATAGGACATACAGACCTTTTTCTACCAGTTTCATTGTGGTATAAACGACAAGGGTGTAGACTTCTGTGGAGAGGTTAAGGATTTAAGGAAAATTGGTTCACTTTTGAAAGGGAATTTCAATGAGAAGTATAAAAAAGTTTTTAAAAGAAGCTACAGGGAATATAAGTGATGACGGAAAGGGGTGAGACCAAAGACAGGAGGTATGGCAGTACCTCCTACAGAAATCTCAAAATGGGGGACTGGTGCCTGCATGCACATTAGACAGTAAGGAACACCAAAAAGCACCAGGTAGGCCTAACTAGCCTCACGGCCTCAAAGGGAACCAAGTGCAGAGAATTTTGATTCTTCTCTTTCTTTTGTGTCAGCTATTACTTCTCAACATGTTATTTAACATTTTAACTCAATCTACTGCCACCATTTCTAACTGTTATGCAATAAATCTATAAAAAATTCTGAAATAAATGACAATTAACAACTTCATCTTATATATGATTTTCACAAATTTATTTACAAAATATTCTGTGCCTATTATGTGTACAATATATACTTAGAGGCCTATCAAATATAAAGAGGACTTTGTGTTTCAAGGAATACACATGAAGCTGAAAAAGCTAAGAAAATAAATATGCAATTTGAAGAGAAGCATAAATATACACTGTAAGTAAATGGTTAGTTCCTTAATAAGTAAAAGTAATTTTACAGACTAGTGGATACCAAACTCTTTATCAAGGCACCCACCAGTAAAAAAGGAGGGGAAAGTACCCAAATACAAAAACATATACAATTATATGTAACTCATACTCATATATTGTATACATTATAAAGCATACCTTAATATTAATGTTTTTAAATAAAATACTGCAAAAGAAAATAAGTGCACTGAGTTTGAATAGGGAGGAAACCACTACAGACTCCAATGAATGATTAGTAGAATCTTCTGTTCTCACTGAAAGGCACCAGAATATGCCACCCTAAAATACACCACTTTGACATAAAGATTATTTTGAGCTGAAAGCATTTTAGAAACAGCAGACTCAACTCAGGGGGAAAAAGCTCTCTCCCCTCTGCTATCTGGCTAAAAGCAGGACACAAATTTCTATTTGGAAAGTTACCTCACTCTCCAGTACCAGAAAGTCAACTACTCCGCAACCCCTTCTGACCTGTGTAGCAAACCCTACTACACAACCCTTATTTACCATGTACGTCCTAATCACCTTCCCATAACTCACCCCTGCCCAAGAATCCCAAACTCTTTCCTTTGTCTAAAGCAGTGGTTCTCAACCTGTGGGTCGCGACCCCTTTGGCAGTCAAACAACCCTTTCACAGAGGTCGCCTAAGACCATCCTGCGTATCAGATATTTACATTATGATTCATAACAGTAGCAACTTACAGTTATGAAGTAGCAAGGAAAATAATTTTATGGTTGAGTCACAACATGAGGAACTGTATTTAAAGGGCCAGAAGGTTGAGAACCACTGGTCTAAAGTCTTCTCTACTCTTTATCCCCTTTATTAAAATGGTGTATGATTTCCAAATTCTAATTGCCTACTGGAGTCACATTTCTTTGTGAACCCCCATGCTTACTTCAATATGTGTGTTGTTTTTTCTGTTTTCCTATCATCCGTGTTTTATCAGTTTGATTCCCAGGCCCCAATTGTTGAACCTAAGAGGATACATACAAAGAGGTTGTTTTTTTCCTCTCCCTTATATCATGAAGTATAAGGTTCACTGGTATTTTTATGTCACTTCCAGATTCAAGGCAAAGTAAGATGAGTAAAAATTAGTGAAAAGCAGACCCTGTACATTTGATAACTCACTACATTTAAAACTGAATTTAAGACTCGCACAGCACATAGCATTTGAATCAATCATTTCCTTCTTATTTAAGTAAAACACCCCTTCCTTAAAAGGATTAACATAAAAATTAACCTAAAGTTATGAGATATAAATCACTATTATAAAGAATATCCCTATAAAATGTAAAGCAAAAATCTGTAATTAGTTCACCTCCCCTAAGATCACTATCCTGATACTCTACGTTAGGAGATAGTAACCTCTACAGAGCAAGGAACAAAGAGTGGAAGGAAAAAGAAATGAAGGGGGGGGGGAAGGAAATTCAAGAGTATATCAGTATATCAGACCTTAATAAAGTGACATTAAGAAGAGACAACCTGATCAGCTGTTACATTTATGCAATTCACCATCCAATTTGCACATCTCATTATACTTTACTCTAATTATCACATGCACCAAGAAACACTAAAATTAAATTACAACATGAATCTATGTTATGATTTGAGGAACAAATGAGGAAAATTTACTGTTCGGTTTTGAACTAAAAAATGAATTAAAGAGAAAAACATTCTGAAGGAAAATGCATACTTGGGCTCTATCCTGCATAAAATTTGAGCTAGAGTACTGTTAGATCCCAACCTTATTTCTGGTGGGAGACCCAGACAAATTTAGAATTCAGAATTAGCTAAATAGTCTGAATAAAGAGTTGTTTTAAATAAACACTTAACTTATAACAGGTTTCTAAACAAAATTTTTTAGTGTTTTACATCTTTTTCAAAGTCACTTTCCCAAAGAGACATTAATTAATATAAAAATTGATCTCTTGGACCGGGTAACAGAAAAGCAGTTTGTTATTTAAAAAAAAAAAAATACAGTAAGAAGTGGCCAAGCAAAAGACATTCAGAACTGGGAAAGGTAAGAGTCTGCAAGGGTAATCTCCTTGGCTAATTTACATGATCGTGCAATTGTCAGCTATAGGACAGAGAGGCAACAAGAATAGATTCATTTCCTTCAAAGCTGCCATAACGGGGCTTCAGCAAGCAATAACTCCTATGTGATCAAGAGGTTTCATAGGAGGAGCAAGGGCAAAGAATATCTGTATTTTAGGGCAGTATAAAACACTCATGTTTAACATACTCTTGTTGAATCACTGTCCGAAATTACCTCTACTGTTCTTATGCTACTGGCTGTTAATACTGCAGTTCTTTCAATAGACATCTCTTCCCTACCAGAGATAAGCTTCTTGAGGACAATGCCTAGATACGATTCACTTTATAAACCAAAATTAATTTCAGATTATAACAAAGAATAAGAAATCATTTATTTGAGCAAAAGAAGTGCAGCCCAGGAGACACAGATTCAGGTAGCAATCTAAATTGTGCTCTGCTGAGACAAAGGGGAGGCCACTTTTAATAGGGAAAGTTCCCACTTAAGTTCCCAATATTGTCTGTTTTATGTAAATGAGGTATCCAAAATCATCACTTCTGATTGACCCAAATCACACATTCCTGATTGGCCAGCATTCTGGATCCTGATTGGTAGTTATGGAGTAGTTCTGATTCGATGGAGCAGGTCTTAGTCCACTGGCTGAAAAACAAAAGTTGGAACTCCCCTATAATAGTACTCAGAAGGCTTAAAAGAGCAGGGCATAGCATGGGAAGCAGACAGTTCAGTCTAAGGTTCTTACCAATAAACAAAAGTACCTGAGAAGCCCCTGTCAGCAAATGGTTGTTAGGTTCTTATTATTTATAAAATGTGGGTCCTTCTTGACCATGGGGAATCCACCTCAGCAGATTAATTCCTTCTCAAAGTGCTCAACAAATCAATCTTTCTTCTCAGGGTCCACATATCTCAGAGCACATCAAAAAATATACATATAGAAATTTAATAAATGAAACAAAAGCCAATACCAGAACATAACATCTATCATTACAGTTGTGATTAAAAGCCATGCTTTTGTCTCTTAAAATGTAATAAGGCCACCATTAAACAGGAATCTATCTCGTCCATCAACAGAATTCTAGATATCCCATCAGAGGAGCTATATTTGATTGGTGTCAACACCATTTATCTATATTTAAATTTTATGGTAAGTCATCACAAGATTTTCACTCTCACAAATCATATAGACAATTTTTAAGGCCCTGGCCAGTTTGTCTCAGTGGAGAGAGTGCCGGCCTACAGACTGAAGGGTCCCAGCCAAGGGCACATGCCAAGGTTGTAGGCTCCACTGGGGATTATGCAGGAGGCAGCCGATCAATGATTCTTCTCATCATCGATGTTTCTATCTCTCTCTCCCTCTCCCTTCCTCTCTGAAACCAATAAAAATATATATTTTTTTAAAAGAATTACTATCATAGTCTTTATAATTTTCTTAGTGTTTAAAAAAACATAATTTTCCTCTCAACTCTCTCCTTCACTCCTCTAGCACTTCTTCCTAAAAACAAAGTCTACGTCCATTTCTTCAGAAACATAATAGAGCTGTTGGTTATAATTAATCTGACCTCTGATCAAAAAGGTATTTATCATAAATGCAACATTAAACTTCCCAAGGGGAAAAAAAAAATTTTGCAACAGCAATAAACAGCTGATCACAGACAAATCTTGGGACTACTGTTCACTCCTAGTTCCAAAAAGAAAAGCAATATCAGTGAAACACATTGCCCTCTGTTATTCTATGAAAATACCCTAATGCCAACATAAATGGACAAAATAGAAACCATTTGGGGGAAGGACTGTTTCTATTGTTTGCAATGGCAGCCAAAAAATAAACTTCATTGCATTAACATCAACCGCATTAGCATCTATTCAAGTTATCAACTGAAACAACCAAGCAAATGACACAATTTAGTAACAAAACTTAAACAAACCATAATATATCATAATATACAACAAAAAAGAGGTTTTCTACCTTATTACCGTTGTCTATTATGAAGAAGAAATTAAAGCTAAACAGAGTCATATGAACAGGAACTATGAGCTCCCATATTAAAGAAAAACCTGCTTAAAATGCCTCATCTATGTTCACTGTTGTCATCATAAGGTACAGCAACAACAAAAAGACTGTAGATATACATGAAAAACAATACGTAGGACTGCCACAATTAAGAAATTTTTATATAATAAACTAATAATTATTTAACAGTCACTATGAAGCAATATGAAATACCTGAGGTCAAAAATTGTATATACTTAGGCTGAGAGAAAAAAACTTGGTTGGCTTTAACTACATGATCCCATATAATTGTCCATTTCACTTCATCTGTACAAAGCATGTTATTCTCAGGATTGTTTTTTAATTATTAAGACTACCCCGTATCTGTGGTTAATTTAAAAGCTCCATTTCCTTCTAAAGATTTTTGTCTGAATTCTACTAAAATTAATCTAGCAATTAGTCCTTTAAGTAACGATATATGTTATTAATGCTCACAAGTGTGCACACACCCACACACACACAGAAAATCAACTTTATTATGTTGATGTTACCATTTTAATCTCAGAACTAATTAACAAAGTACTACACATCTATATATTTGTAAATATATTTTTATTGATTTCAGAGTGAAAGGGAGCGGGGGAAAGAGATAGAAACATCAATGATGAGAGAGAATCATTGATTAGCTGCCTCTTGCACACTCCACACTAGGGATCAAACCCACAACCCAGGCATATGCACTGACCAGGAATCAAACCGTGACTTCTGAGCCACATTGGCTGGGCTTTGGCTATATTTTTATATATTCAAAAATGCCAACTGTATGTTCACAGAAATAACATAAAAACTCTTAAGTTGAAGCTAGAAACAAAAGAAATGGGACCTGAAAGAAATAAGAAAATTAAATTCAGAATTGCTGCAGAAAAACTGCTATGCAGGAACAAGTTATAAGTGGAGCCATGGCAGATGCTGTTATCAGTGCTTTAATTAAAATTTTAAAATAAGATGTGTGAATGTACTACCTTCTCAGGCCTTCTAAAACAGCCGTGGGCAAACTACGGCCCGTTTGAAATGAATAAAACTATTGGAAAAAAAGACCGTACCCTTTTATGTAATGATGTTTACTTTGAATTTATATTAGTTCACACAAACACTCCATCCATGCTTTTGTTCCGGCCCTCCAGTCCAGTTTAAGAACCCACTGTGGCCCTCAAGTCAAAAACTTTGCCCACCCCTGTTCTAAAACAAAGTCAAATTATGTAGTTTGATCCCAGTAGAGGGGTGAAAGGCTAAGTGAACAGAAAAACATATTTCTGTTTCTTCCCCAAAATCCACAGAGAACACAAATATATATGTAAATGAGAGGAAATCCAGAGGATTGATGGAAAACTAGGAGAGGGACCATGAGCAATCCAAATCATGGAGAAATTTGCGTAAAAAGGAAAAGTGACTTTTCTATAGAAAACCCAATCAATCGATGAAAGGAGCTGAGAAAAGCTGACCTACATAATCAAAGATGGACAATGATTTGACTCTCCTTGCCCTCAGAGCAGTTGGCTTCCTGAGTTATCAATAAGTTAAAGCCACAATACAGTTCAAATATAAAAGTAGGAGGTTTTGTAAATGGGCCTGTACGCAAACAGTCAAGCAGAGCAGTGCCACCAAATGACAAAGCACCACAGGGTCCCAAAATCCGCACACTTCAAAGACCAGCAACTCCCCTATTCCCCCCAAAAATCCATTTCTCAGCCAATTATAATCTTGTGGTCCATTTTATCATTCCTTAAGCAAACAACTAGTCAAAGCTCCTAAAACAGAACCACATTTAGACGTAACAAACTGAGGGAAAAAAGCCAAATGATCATCTCAATCATCTCAATAGAAACAGAAAAGGCATTTGACAAAATTCAACATCTATTCATGAAAAAACTCTCAGCAAACTAAAATTAGAGAACTTCTTCAAACCCACAAAGAAATGTGTAATAAAACTACAGCTAATGTCATGTTTTTCTCCCTAAAATGAGGAACAAGGGAAGGATGTCCACCCTCATCACTTTTATTCAAAATTGTCCTAGAGACCTTAGCTAGTGCAATAAGGAAACAAAAGGTACATAGTTGGAACAAAAAGAAATTAAAAGGGTTTCTTCACAAATAAAATGATTGAGCATATATAAAATCCTAAAGGAATTTAATAAAAAGCTATTACTGATAAGTTAATTTAGCAAGACAACAGGATGCAAGAGAAAGTGTCAAATATTGAAGATAGGCAAAGACTCCCTCTATAAGAGGAGTTCCTGAGGAAGAAGAAAGTACCCGAAAGCAGTGATTTTAAACCTTTTTCATCTCATGGCACACATAAACTAATTACTAAAATTCTGCAGCACACCAAAAAATATATTTTTGTCGTATAATTTTGACTCATTCACACCAGGTGGCTATCATGGTGTTGGCTAAAGTCATTTTTTTATTTGGCAATGTAAGGCAAAAGAGGTCAGTGTCCCTGACCATATAAATAGTCTGGTATTGCCTGTTCTAAAAATTCTTGTGACACACCTGTTGAAAAATCACTGTCCTAAAGCAATGGAACAGGACAAACCACTAAAAATTATAATTGAAGCAAACTGACAAATCTTTTTAAATATCTGACTATATATTCAAAGATTATACTATGTATGATTATTGCCCCAGAACAATCAACACCAAGACACATTGTAATAAAATTGTTGAACTCTAAGGAAAAAGAAAAAATTCCTTTGGTCAGCTAGACAAAATGAACACATGACTTATAAGGGGAGAAAACTATCCTGTCACCAGAATTAAAGAAAATGTGACCCAAGGATTTTATATCCTTAAAAACTGACTTTCAAGTATTAAGGGCACTAACTGTGAAGATGACACAACTATGGGGCTGCTGTTCCCAGGAGCCCTGCCTAAGGAACCTAGTAAGAATGGCTTCAACATCAAAAGTAAATAGAAGGCTATATACATAATGTATGTAAAGCAGTAAATATGCAGTTATTTGTGAGATTGAATACCGTTATAAAGGAGAAACTGAGTATGTACTGGCTCTTTGATTTGAAACGTAAAATACAGAACTCCCATTAAAAATATTTGGGAGGAGCCGAAACCGGTTTGGCTCAGTGGATAGAGCGTCGGCCTGCGGACTGCGGGGTCCCGGGTTCGATTCCGGTCAGGGGCATGTACCTGGGTTGCGGGCACATCCCCAATAGGAGATGTGCAGAAGGCAACTGATCGATGATGTGTCTCTCTCATCGATGTTTCTAACTCTCTATCTCTCTCCCTTCCTCTCTGTAAGAAATCAATAAAATATATTTAAAAAAAAATATTTGGGAGGAAAACAGGAATAGAATTTGTAAAAAAAATGTTTACTTTTTTGGTAATCATGATTGGTGGTGAATGTACATGTCTTTTTATTATTCAGAAAACACTGTACACGTAAAGTGGAATAAAGCTAATAAGGACTATGGGGTAATTCTAATTCTATCTTCCCCTAGGTTCTTGAGAACTAGGATTCTTGGTGAAGTACCCAGATGTGAACATGAAAAGCCATTTCCCTTTTTTTAAAATCTTTACTGTTGGAAGTATTACATATGTCCTCCTTTTTCCCCCAGTGATTCCTTATAGCCCACCCCCAACCCCCACATACACACTCCCCAAGCCTTTACCACACTATTGTCTGTGTCCCTGGGTTATGCAAATATGCATAGAAGTTCTTAGGTTGATCTCTTCCCAGCCACCCATCCACCCCCACCTTCCCTCTGAAACAAAACTTCTTAGGAAATGGCTAATACCAAGTCTGGGCAGGAAATGCAGAGGATGAACTTAGAACACCTTATGCCACCTGAGAGTAACAAAGCTATCAAAGAGTAACAGAGTCATGTCAAAAAGAATTCAGAAGCCAGCCTGAAGGAGTCCACAATAACCAGACACAGGCGATTTGAACTTGGATAAGAACTTGCAATTGACTGAAGTCCAAGTATGTTTAAATTAATGAGCTTCTAATCATATTTTTAAAAATATTTTTAATCCTCACACAAGGGTACATTTTTATTGATTTCAGAGAGAGAGGAAGGGAGAAAGATAGGAAAAAAACATCTATGTAAGAGAGAAACATCAATTGGTTGCCTCCAGTACACACCTGGACCAGGAATGAACCCGGAACCTAGGTATGTACCCTGACTGGGAATTGATCCCACAACCTTTCGGTGCATGGGATGATGCTTCAACAGACTTAAGCCACACCGGCCAGGCCTAAGCTGTAAATTATTACAGCTAATTTATGACAATAAGATGATAAAACTGAACATCGCCATTGTCCAAACTCCACAGAATTAGTAAATCTGGGCAGTAAGCATCAATGGCTGGTAGCATCATAAAACAAGAAACAACCACTCATTATGAGCCTTTTGATAAAGGATGCAATACAATACAACACAACACAACACAACACAAAGTTCTGACAAAGATTTTTGGTAGCTGTCAATCTGCAGGGAAAACAGAGGACAGAGGAACACATTGAACTGCAGCAAAATCTAGACTACAGAGAGCCCACAGGTTAAAAGGCCCAGGTTCTTCAACATGTAAATCACAAGGAAAAGAAAGAGATGGAGGGGGAAGAGCTACAGGGTAAGAGAGATTTAAAATACACATCAGGTGTTTTTAAATGGGCACGATTTGGCTTTATTTGTCTAAGAACAAACCTACGGTAATAAAGCCATAAGGGAACATAAATAAGTGATTCTTATAAAATTCAAGACAGTGGTGGAAGTGAAGAGAGAGCTGTGATGGTGATGAGGACCATAAAGGGGTCTCCAAAGTGGCTAAGAAATGTTTTATTTCTTGAACTGGGTGGCAGTTACAAGGGTGTTTGACTTAAAATAGCTCACTCACATACATTTTTCTATTATTTTAAATTTTTATTGTATTTTACAAAAAAAAAGAGTTAAAGTAAATATCTTCATAAAAAATACCCTACAACTAAATAACCAGAGATTTCCCAGTAAACAAAAAGGGGAAGAGAAGTAAAACTGTGGTAGCCATCACTTTAAGTCTTTTGACACCTCCGTATATATCTCAGAACCCACATGAAAGTGGTTTTAGCCCATGGTATATAAATAGGATGTCACAGTTAGCTGGAAGAACCCCAATGAATGATTGTAGAATCAAAACTGTATTCTGTCCTCTGACCATCCTTGCCTGAAGGAACTAGAATGACAATGAAAAGAATAATTCAGAATTATTACTGAAGAGATTTCAAACGGAGCACTACAAAAGAGCTCATTTGTTTGCTATATTTTATGGCAATTAATTAAACTTAACACCTATACCATTAAAAGGGCGGAATGGAAAATGAAAAGCATGAAGAGTGCCTGGAACACGCCCCTGCCTGCTCCCCTTCTATGTATGTAGGGGCAACTTCCCTCATTCTTTCTGAGAACACAAATGTATTAAAAGGCAGGCTGGTCCAGGAAGGAAAACCCTATACTGAATACCCAGAGACCTAGTCTGGTCTTGACTGTGCCATGGATTGGCAGTTAGGTAATCCTTCCTCTCTGAGCCTGAATTTTCTCACATATACATGAAAGTGGTTAGACAAGATGAATTCTGAGGCTTATTGTAACACTTTAAATCTATGTGAGAGCAATTATTTGTCCCCAAAAGTAGCACTTGCCACCAAAATCCACCCAAGGTTAAGAAGGAATTTATAGCAGCAAATGACATCATTAGAAATTATTTTCTTTTCCAAATAACAACTTTATTTTACATTTTTAATTAGAAAAAAATGTAAAATTTCTTTAAAAACTGCCCCTAAAAGCTGCAATCTATAATTAATTTTAAACACTCAGTTAATACAAGAAGAAACTATCTTTAGTGGATTTCAAAATTAGCAAGTGGAAATATAATAAAGTTCATTTTCAATATTTAAATTCTAGTTCATTCTTTCATATATCCATTTGTAAAACTGTGAAGAGAAAGTTTGTGGTTTTAAAAAGTCAGAATAATACATTAACAGATGGTTTTTAAAAGTTAAAATAATACATTAATAGAAAACAAGCAATACATCAGCTTCCTTTCTTTTCTTCTTCTTTTTTTTAATCCTCATCTGAGGATATTTTTGCATTGATTTTTAGAGCTAGTGGAAGAGAGAGGGAAAGACAGAGAGAAATGTCAATGTGAGAGAAACACTGACATTTGGTTGCTGACCCTTAGGTCTGCAGGCCGACGCTCTATCCACTGAGCAAAACCAGCTAGGGCTCAGCTTCCTTTCTGTCACCTCCAGTTTGTAGTGTTCAAAAATTACAACTGCACACATCAAAATCCTGAATAATGACCAAATCACTTACATTAAAGCCACTAATAGAAAAAAATTAACAATAAGTTAATTTTTTCAAGTTAGTCTTTTTTTCAATAATTTTTTCAATAAGTTAGTCTTTTAAGAACTGAAAGACTCTGTAAGATGAAAGGGGTTAAGGGGTGGTTCTGAGCAACTGCCCATGTCTTCTAAAGAATAACAAAACTTATGATCATGACAGTAGGACTTTGCTTTTTACACTATTTAGGCCTTTCCAGAGCAACTTTCACAGGTATCATAGACTACCCTGCGATCCGATCCGCAGGAAGAACCTATGAGCTAAAGGTGGGATTCTTACTTTAAAAATAAGGAGGAGGTTCAGAGAAGCACGCTGGAAAATAGGATACAAGAATGAGATTGGTTTCTACCACTTAGCAAAAAGGTAAACCTAGAGTACTCCCTTAAAAAACAGAATACATGTAGGAGATCTGTGCCTGCTGACGAAGAATGAGACCTCACTTTAAAATCTAAACCCTAAAACAGTCTCACCTCAGTTCGCCTTCATTAGAGTGCTAGGCCTAGCGTCACACACAAGCTGAACTATTTCACACCAGAAGGAATAAGGGTACAACTACTCTCCAGGGCTGGAAGCCACTGGATGCTGAAGACAGGTGATGAGGACACTGGAATAAGTAGAACCATCCTCTCTCTCTCCTATATCAGTTAAAAAATAAGAGAACTAAACAAGTCCAAGGTGTAAGATTTCTAAATTTCAAATCATTATATTCAAAGGAGGGGTGGGTGATGTATTCTGATTTATGCCATGCAAGGCTCAGTGAAATCAACTCTCCCTATTTACATAAAATATATTTGGGCATAGATTGCTAGCCACCATGACAAAAATAATAGCTGAGGAAAAAATATATTTAAGTATTATTTAGAAAATAAACATTTTATATTGCTCCAACATGGCTTCTCCCCATTAAGATTCTCAGCAGATGATCTTGTTTCTTATTCCACTGAAAAATAGAAGAAATCAGAACAGAGTAGCTGTTTCTTTCCACCACCATATCTATCAAACTACCTGCTCTGTATCAACAGACAGTCATGCCCTGCATAACGATGAACTGCATGCATGGCGGTGGTCCTGTAAAATTACAATGGGACTAAAATATTCCATCACCTGGTGATGGCGTAGCTCAACCACTGCTCACGTGTCTGCGGTGATGCTGGTGTAAACACACCTATGGCTGCCAGCTGTATAAAAGTACTGCACATACCATTATGGAACATACTACTTGATGATAATGAATGACTGCAATGGTTTATGTATTTACTATTCTATATTTTTTAATTTTCTCACTGTCTCATTAACTTTTTCAGTTTATTTATTCAAATCTGAATACAAATAGGTTCATAAACTGCAACTAGTCAATATGCTCTTAAGTCTTTTTAATCACTAGGTTCCCATTCTATCTATCTATCTATCTATCTATCTACCTTCTAAAAAAAGAAAAATTACTTACTGAAGAAACTGAGTTGGTTTTTCTATAAAGTTTCCTAGAATCTGGAATTTGCAAATTACATTCCTATGGTACCACTTACCCTATTTCGCCCCTCACCTTATGCTATACTATAGTTGTATTATTATTTTAGAATGCACTCTTTCTACTATTAAAAAAATATAGTTTTCTATAAAACCATGTGCCATGTTAGGCTGGCAGCAGCCTCACACCTATCGTGTTTACTGCAACTCTTGACTGCATCATTTTCTTTTGTACATCTTCTCATGTTGTTTTGTACAGCAGCATGCTGTACAGGTGTGTAGCCTGGGAGCAACAGGCTATACCATGCAGCTAGGTGTGTAGTAGGCTATGACATCTAGGTTTGTGTACTAGTAAGTGCACTCAATAATGTTCACACAGTGATAAAATTAACTAATGATACATTTCTCAGAACATAGCCACATTGTTAAAATGTGTATAACTGTGCTTGTCTGCCCCCTGTGAAAACAGATCAACCGCCCTTACTCTCACATAAATCTATTACTTCTGCCTGTGTGCTAGCATCCCGGTCCCTCTTGAGTACCCTCCTCCTGTAATAACCCTTTGTAATTACCCTTTCCTTCTACTAAGCAAATTTCCCTCTATAGTGGATCATATCCAATAGCATACAAATATGCAGTGACATCCCATCTTAAAAATACAAAACAAGAACTCTTCTTTGATTCTATGCCTTCCCCTACTCTGCTCTAGCTCTATTTCTGCTCCCCTTTATAACAAACCTCCTATAAAATGCAATTTGTACTGTCTCACTTCCTTGCCTCTCATTTTGTTTTAAATCCACTCAAATAAGTTGTATATCCCCTCCTCTTCACTGAAACTGCTCATCAAGAACAACCACGAGTTCCCTTGACAAATCCAATGGATCAATTCTCAGTCTTCATCTGGCTCGGTCTCTGAGCAGCACTTACACAGCTGATTACTCCCTCTTCTTGAAACACATCCTTCCCTTGGCTTCTGAGACAAAACAATCCTGTTTGCTTCTACCTCGACTGAGCCTCCTCCGCTGGCTCTGATTCCTTGATTTTGTACTTCTCTGTATTCCCTGATTCTGTAGGTGATCCTCATCAGTCCCATGGCTTTATACACCAGGAGAGTGACTCACAGCTTCATATCTCAAGCCCTAACCGCATATATACACATATCAAGTCAGGTATCCTGCAAACATCTCAAGTTAAGCATGATTCAAACAGAATTTCTGAATTCTTACTCCCATACCCATCCTACACAAAACAAATGGAAGAAAAACTCCTCTATTCTTTCTCATCTCAGATAAATGGTACCAATATATGCCTGATTATCAACCCCTCTTCTAACCAAGCCCTACAAAACAAAAACTAGGAGTACCCTTGATCACTCTTTTTTCCCTCACATTCCACGTTCAATCTATCAAAATAAAGGGTACTAACTCTGCCTTTAAAACACAATTTAAACCCTTGCTTGTACTTCTGTCCACAGCATAATAATTTTAAGACTCATCTGCCAGCTGTTCACAAAGTTTTGCACTGGCACAAATGGTACCTTTTCCAAAAGGCTCTCCTTACCATCCTATTCTACTCCTCCTATTATTTTACTAAAATCGTGCACTAGAGGGGTGGAGAGAGGGGTGGAGAGGGAGGGGGGCTTTAGCCCAGCCTGCGCCCTCTCACAAGCGGGCCTAAGCTGGCAGACAGACATCCCCCAAGGGGTCCTTAGCACTGCCGCAGAGGCGGGAGAGGCTCCCACCACTGCAGCTGCACTCGCCAGCCATGAGCCCAGCTTCTGACTGAGTGGGGCTCCCGCTGGTGGGAGCGCACTGACCACCAGGAGGCAGCTCCTGCATTGAGCATCTGCCCCGTGGTGGTCAGTGTGCATCATAGCAACCGGTCGTTCTGCCATTCAGTCGATTTGCATAGTAGGGTTTTATTATATAGGATGCCTGCCTTATTTTTTCATCATCAAATCTATTAAAACCTGAAATAAAGTATTTTATTTTTAAATTTTTGTTTATTTACTTCTTACTCCCCCTATACAAAGCTGAGAAACTCTCTTAATCAATAAGGGCTGACCACTGCAAATTTAGATCTTAGGTTTTTCTCTTATTGTCCCTATAGCAGCCAATATGTTTCCCTATCGTAGACTGTATTGTATTTATCACTGTTCTCAATTTCTCTTGGTTTATGTGCATTTCCTCCTACTAGATTCTAAGCAACATGGTGTTTTCACTATTGCTGGCCAACTCAGATCCCTCCTCCCAACGCACCTCTTATATTCTTGCTAGCAGAGACCTGATTTTGTTTGTCATTCATCCTATGAGGCACTATGCTCAGGAAAGAGCCTCTTCACCCCAAAGTCCCAGAGTAGGTAACAAATAGTCTGAGTCAGTTATGATGTCCTCATTCTCCTTGCTAGTGAATAACTTTTAGTCTCAGTTTGGGACCCAATTCTAGTCAATGGTATATAGCAGACCTTTTGGGAACGATTCTCCTCCCTACTAAAAAGAGAATTATGAGAATCAGTCCTCTCACTACTGGCTGTCATCATGCCTGCATATCATATCAGAAACTATTGCTACAGCAAGAATGTTGCCAGGAACAAACAGAATTGCAGCATGAAACGGTGGAAGGCCCCTGTGTCATAGAAGACATGCTAAGTCATGAAATTAATTAACCTAAACTGTCCTTGTCCATCTCCAGATCTCTTGTTATGTGAGAGACTAGAGGCCCAGTACATGGGAGTCATGCACTGGTGAGGGGGCATGGCCTGCGGGGATCAGCCCGCTGTGGGAGCGCAGCTCATCCCCGTCAGCCCAGTGGCTGTGGACCTTCCCTCTGAGCAGCTGCTCCCGCTGTGGGAGCATAGCTCATCCCGGTCAGCTGAGTGGTACTCCCATTGTGGGAGCGCACTGACCACCAGGGAGCAGCTCCTACGTTGAGCGTCTGCCCCCGGGTGGTTAGTGCACATCATAGCAACTGGTCGACTGGTCGTTCCGCCATTCAGTCACTGGGCTTTTATTATATAGGATGATAAACCCTTATGGTTCAACTAACTTTTGGCTGAGACTTCTACTGCTTATAGCCAAAGGTATCCAAAAGGAATAGCTCCATTCATCAAAACATCCTATATAATAAAAGGCTAATAAGCAAATTGTACCCTCAACTGGGAGTTCAACCAGGAGTTCAACTAGGAGTTCGACCAGGCAGCAGGGCCAACCAGCCAACCACCCGCGGCCCTTCCCCCTGGCCGGCCCTGCCCCTGATTGGCCCCAATTGGCCCCCCCCCCCTGATCAGGGGCAGGGCTGGCCTGCCAACTGCCCACGGCCCCTCCCCCCAGCCAGCCCTGCCCCTTATCAGCCCCCACCCCAATCGGGGGCAGAGTCGGCCGGCCAACAACCTATAGCCCCTCCTCCAAAAGCCCCCCCTTACTGGCCCCACCCACCCTGATTGTGAGCAGGGCTGATCAGCCCACTGCCCAAGGCCCTTCCCCCTGGCCCAATCGGCCCCAATCTGGTAGGCCCTCGGGATCCCACCCATGCACAAATTCATGTACTGGGCCTCTAGTATTAGTATAAATGGTAAAGCCAAACATATTTCCTGCTTCTATTTGACTCCAGTGTCCATATTATCATTACACTATACTACCAGAATTTCAACCCACTCTTTTTAATGAATTACAGGTGGCCTAGGGAATCTATGCTTCTGCATTTTATCTACAAACTTATTAGTTTGACACCATTCCAAATGCCCAATGCCACAGACACTCATCTAGGAGTTCGACCAGGCAGCAGGGCCAACCAGCCAACCACCCGCGGTCCTTCCCCCTGGCCGGCCCTGCCCCTGATTGGCCCCAATTGGCCACCCCACCCTGATCAGGGGCAGGGCTGGCCTGCCAACTGCCCACGGCCCCTCCCCCCTGTGCACGAATAAATGCACTGGGCCTTTAGTAGTTTTTGTTAGACAGATATCTGTACAGCTTTAAGTAATTTGCCTTTGTAGCTGCATTTCCCCCTGTTAATATATCATTGACTCATTTATTGCAGATCCCTTCCTCTTCCCATTTATGAGTGCATTTCACAATGTGCCTTTAAAATCTCATTAATTAGTTTTTAATACCCAAGAGGTTGCTTCTCTCCTGAAGAATAATGGTACTTGAGATGAAGAGAAATGCTCCTGAGACAAGGTTGCCAGACTTAGTAAAATATGCAGTCTATTCATTTAAATTTCTTTTTAATGTACAGGTGGCCTAGGGAATCTATGCTTCTGCATTTTATCTACAAACTTATTAGTTTGACACCATTCCAAATGCCCAATGCCACAGACACTCATCTTTGGCTAATGGGGTACTAGAAGTATTGGAGAAAAGTTATATGCTTATACCTGCAAAATATTTGCCTTTTTTATGATTAATTACCATGCATAATTCAAAACAGAAATACTCTTTTCTACAGTCGCTACATGTACTGAGAACAGAATATCTATTTGTGTCTCACAACTTAACAATTCTTTTTAGCTCCCCTCCTTGTTCAAGTGATATAAATCACATATAATCTTAATTCTACTAAAAAGCCACACCTCTAAGATAAAGAGATATGCCACTAAATTCCCAGGAAAGGAGTAGTTACAACCAATAAAGAACAAAAGACATTTTCAGAAACCTAAAGGGGAACTCGTTTACAAATAAAGAAGTAAGGGCTCACAGAGGTTGAATATTTTATTAGAAATCACACAGTTAGGGCCAGAACAAGAACCAATCCCTAATTCTCTTCAATTTCATGATGCTTCCAGGGTGCTTATCAAACATTTACTGAGAATTCTTAGCCAAACAAAAGTAATCCATTACTGTATGTTCAAGTAAATCAAAAACCTTTTAGTAAGTTAAGGTGACAGATGCACATTACCTTATATATTGACTTTTTATTTTTTAAGTAAGCTTCACTATGTCCTAGTTATCATTTCTACTTTTCCAGTCAACAAGATTTCACTTTATTTAAATAATTTAAGTATACCGATTTTTATCAATGCAAACACACTTAAGGGGGAATGATAGTTCTTATTTTTACATATCTACATTCTGCTTTATAAGAACAATGTAGCATATCATATTTATTAAAAACTTGGGCAAAAAAAGTCACTTTTTTATTTAAAGGTTGTAATTTCTCTAATGAAGCAATTATCATGATAATGTTGACTTCATCCAGCATCCTCTTGGTTATGAACCTAATTATTCTAGGAAGTCTTAGCTTGGAGCTCAGGAAATCAACAATCTTTAAGAAATTTATTTATAAAGGTTAATCACGTGGGATTTAGCAAGTGTTGGTTTAATGTCAACATCTATTTCACTTGAGATGATTAGTCCAAACCAATTGCTATAATTCCACCTCCTATGCCAATAGTCAGGAAAGAGTAGTCCAAAGCCAATTTGGATCAATGATACACAAAGAAAGCCTTGCTCGGGTCTTCAAAGAAAGAAAAGGCAGTCTCTTTCCAACTATATGTAAACAAGGAAAATATGGGCTCAATTGTTGTTCCTATGCTCATAACCACAGAAAAGAACCAGCTTTAAAGATGAAGCCAAGAGAGGAAAAGAATGAACAAAAAACTGGGTCTCTTATGGCAACACTGAATTCAATCAACCCACTCTGAAGCCTTTTTGGACTTGTGAGAATAATCCACTTCCTTATTGTATAAGTGAGCTTCAATTGAGATTTTTGTTACTTGCAGCAAAAAGAATCTTCACTGGTAAGGTAGTAAAACCAAGTCTAAGGGACAATAAGAACCATAAAGGGGAGAGACTATAAACCTTGAGTATTGTAAGAAGAAACACTCCAAAGTACTTTCTCTCTCATTAAATGGTTCAATTACCACCCCAAATCCAGGGATTTTCTACAGAGCAAAAGAACCACAAGACTCTCCCTAACTAAGATATGATTTTGTAAACTATCAGGAGACTAAAGCATTTCTATTTATTTCTTAAAAACAATTATTAACCCCAATCAATTTAATAATATAAAAACTTTTTTTAAAAAGTCAATTACTAGGCACCCAACACACTTCCAGACTCTGTGGACATGACTAAACAAAGCAGAATGCCTGTCCTTGAAGCTACATTGCAATACGGAGAGAAAAATAATTAACAAGTAAGTACATATCTTCCTCCTAGATTTAGTTCTACAGTATAAAAATCATGAAATACCCAAGCAAGTTATATCATGATCAGTATCTGAACATTATGAACAACTAGGGTAGAAACAAACAAGACTTCATGAAATGCTTTCACTCAAGTGAAAACAAAGTTTGAGGCAAGACCTGAGAACATGAAGAAAAACTAATTGATGCACATATGCATAACCCA
>NW_006286140.1:3759627-3762139 GCF_000327345.1 Myotis davidii
CCAAAAGAAAGAAGCTGGACCAAAGTTTTAGAAGAGGAAACAAAAGGGTACAGAAAAAAAAAAACAAGATTATGAAAACAACAGGACACATACACTCAGAATGAAAAATAGGAATTTAAACAGCATCTTTTTCAACTCTTTCTCATTAGAAACAAGACAGAACAGAACAAATGGGATGATAAGCCAATTAACAAGGTCTAGACCCCAAGATTTTTTAACACCTTTTTTTAAAACATATCTCAGACTAGAAAAAAACACCAAAGTTCCCAGCCCACATCATATACCACTAGTCCCTCTAAACCACAGGTGACTTTCCAAAACCCACCACACTGTAACCCCTGATCCAGGTTTGAGCTAATTCAAGTCTCATGAGATGGCCACAGGGCAAGAAATATTTTTTATGACCTCATATACAAAAGGAGATAAATTCCTGTTGCCTTTTCTGTGTCTTATATGTAATTAATTAGGACTTGTAAAGAGAGGGAAAATTTTTTAAAAGAAAGAAAATATTAAAGTGATTAACACAAAATTTGTAATTAGCATTACAAGTTATCTAAAACTTCAATATTTCCTTAGTAGGAAAGTCTCTGACTAGGTACTATCAGACAGCTGAATTGAATGCTATGGCTTATTTTCCCAGAAGAAATATAAAGAATTGCTAAGTAGCTATTGAAGTGTTTAACAATTTCAAGTAACAAAGAAAAGTAAATAAGTTACTGGGATAAGTCATAAGCACTTGACTAAACGGCTCACGCTTATAGTATGTAATTTAAATTATTTTAGACACAAAGAACAATTATAATTTTCAAGTGTTTTCCCTACCCTAATAGTACTTTATATATTAAAATGGTTTCAGAATGCACATCACTTCAGGAAAGCCAGAAACTTGGCCTGAAAGACAGAAAAATATAGAGAATTTTTAACCCCAAACTGCTTAAAATGAACATATTAACAGATCTTTGGTAGGAAGCTTTAAGGTTTTTTTAATACAAATAGTAATTCAATTTTTAAATGTTGAGTGTTTATTTTAAATGAGGCACCATACTGGCCACAGTTAATGCAATTTAAATACAGGAATCATCCTTAAATACATATGAAATTCTTGGCTATCCTCGATCATAGAGGAGAGTAAAAATGGCCATACCTTATAAACAGAGTGACCATATGTCTTTGTCTATGCCTCTTATGCCAGCATAATCATTACAGGCTCTCTGTCACACTCAAAAGTGTCCCTGGTTAGTCACTGAATTACAGTTACCCCACCAGAGTGAGTAAGCAGACAGGTGCTATGTGGTAGCTAGTTACCATAATGCCAAATACTACTAGATTTCTTTTTTACGTTGTAGATAAGAATAGGCTCCTGCCAGATAAAATGTAAAGACTCAGATGTTATATCAACACGATAAAAGCATTCTGTGATTGCTGAATAATAACTTTAAAAGGGATTTGTTTTCTTAATTCAAACACCCAGTAGTCAAATACTCCATCATTCTGTGCTCCCAGATTAATGGTCGCAACTAACCCAAGCAGATCTCAACAGCCACATGACCAACGAAAGAACCAAAACACTGGGGCCACTTGCCAGACTGTCACAAGAACAAAGGCCTAGCAGGTGGCCATCCACTGCTCCAAATTAAATCATGCCGCACAGAACATTATCTTCATCATTGTATAATGTTGTTTTTGTGTAATGTTACTCCTCATATCCAATTTTCAAAATTAAGACAAAATTGTTTTTAACGACAGGCCAACCACAATAGGAAACAGCACAATGATCCAAATAACATTGTTCAAGACTGAGTGAAAAGGGCCCTTCCCAGGTCACAGAAGTAATCGCCGAACCCTACCCACCCGTCACCCCAATATTTGTTCAATGAAGCACTGCAGTATCTGGAACAAATCCTGAGGCCTAGTTAAACACCAGGTGGTATACTAGGGTAATTTTTTTTAAGTAACAGATGGCTCAAACTTTTCATCTTTATGACATGCAGCGCAGGACTTATACAAGTAAAACTGTCTTCCAAGTACTTTATACGAGCAATACAATTACTCATGTGACTCATCGCTTCACATCATAGAGAGCAGCAGGTGAGACAGATGCTGTGCTCCTGGGTTATTTATTACTTTGTACAACAGGTAGATAAATGACACATATAAACACAGATATACATATATATTTAAATATAGCTATAGATTTGATGGTATTGTTTCCTCTTTGTAAAATTAGGGGGCTAAGTTAACTAAGTCAAACACTTTGGTTTGAGTAAATAAAAGTAAAATGTTGCAAATCTGAAATAAAGTCAGAGTAAGGAAGAAGGTGTGCCCAGTTTCATTAAAATTTGAAGTGTAGAATATTTAGAAATTTAAAAGTAGAGAATAGACAGAAGCTGGTTGGGTCAGCCTATCAGCATCTGATCACTACCTCAAATTCACACACACACACACACACACACACACACACACTCTCTCTCTCTCTCTCTCTCTCTCTCTCTCTCTCTCTCTAATGCAAAGC
>NW_006286140.1:3779666-3779870 GCF_000327345.1 Myotis davidii
CAGGAGAACAAGAAGAAAAACTAATTGATGCACATATGCATAACCCAGAGACAAAGACAATTGGGTGGTGAAGGCTTGGGGTGGTGGTTGGGCTAGAAGAGATCAATGAGGGAAGAGAGGGGGGTCAGAATGGGACATACGTAATGCTTTCAACAATAAAGATTATAAAAATTTTACAAAAGGAGGAGGAGGAGGAGGAGGAGG
>NW_006286140.1:3781551-3784888 GCF_000327345.1 Myotis davidii
ATTTTTTTAAGTAACAGATGGCTCAAACTTTTCATCTTTATGACATGCAGCGCAGGACTTATGCAAGTAAAACTGTCTTCCAAGTACTTTATACGAGCAATACAATTACTCATGTGACTCATCGCTTCACATCATAGAGAGCAGCAGGTGAGACAGATGCTGTGCTCCTGGGTTATTTATTACTTTGTACAACAGGTAGATAAATGACACATATAAACACAGATATACATATATATTTAAATATAGCTATAGATTTGATGGTATTGTTTCCTCTTTGTAAAATTAGGGGGCTAAGTTAACTAAGTCAAACACTTTGGTTTGAGTAAATAAAAGTAAAATGTTGCAAATCTGAAATAAAGTCAGAGTAAGGAAGAAGGTGTGCCCAGTTTCATTAAAATTTGAAGTGTAGAATATTTAGAAATTTAAAAGTAGAGAATAGACAGAAGCTGGTTGGGTCAGCCTATCAGCATCTGATCACTACCTCAAATTCACACACACACACACACACACACACACACACACTCTCTCTCTCTCTCTCTCTCTCTCTCTCTCTCTCTCTAATGTAAAGCAAAGGAAGTTAGAATAAGTGATTTTTCCCCCTTTCCTTCCTATTTTCCCTCATCACACAACCCTCCGGCCAATGTCCAGCACCAAAGAGCCCCACATTAGGTACAGCTAGTGAGAGAGGTGGGTCTCACTAGATACAGCAGCACAATTAAGGCAAAGGGATCCTCACAGGAAGCAGCATGTGGTTTTAGGTAGAGAAAGTCCACCTGTCCCAAATGGCATCTCCTGGCCTTCACCACCTCCTACTGCCCTGTAAAGTGAGGAGCAAATGGGTGGTCAGGGACATGACTTTCCCCACCACATCAGCTTTCTTGTGGCTGATAATTATGGCCATGAGTACCCTCAGGTAAGACTTGCTACCCTGGAAGAGCTGGTGACCAGAGTAAATGATTGGCGACAGCAATAACTGTCTCACCTGTAGATCCAAATTATAAAACAACTGTATGATCACAGACTGTCTTACCTACACAGGAGACAAAGGGACACAGGTAGCAAATAGAAAAGTAATTCTAAGCTGACTCAAGGAGTGTGCTGCTGAAACAAGTGTACCAAGGAAAATAAACTCGATAGATAGATTTTTACTGGAAATTAGATCTGCTCAAAACTTCCACCATAGTCCTCTGAGATCCATGAAATATATAGAGACTCCTAATACATTTTAGGTTTGCCTGAAAATCAAATTACCATGTGTATTATGCTCCTGAGTAAAAATGAGTCCTGAATTTTTGCAAATTCTGCAGAACTTTTTAAATGCAACCTATTTATGTGCGGGGTCCTTCCTGGTGAAATACTTGTCTGAATGCTACACATTTAATTTGTCTTGTCTTTCTATGGCATATCAATATCGTTACAACTGCTGCATCTCAAAAAACCTGTACTATTTCAAATACAGTAGCTTTAATAGTTGTGATTGATGGTGTTATTTATAAAATGTGTATTTTCGTGTAATATTATTAAGCCAGAAACAAATTTTCACTTATTGCTACCTACCTGTGTTAAAAGTAAATCACCATAAAAATATGCTCAGTGATAAAATAAAGCACCATATAAATATTGTCATTTGTAAAATAAAAAATAAGTCAACTATTTTTAAATATGTACTTTTGTTAAAGCATTTTATATAAGCCCTTAGTTAATTAGTTCATATTTGATGTCAGCTACCTAACATCCCTCACAATTATAAATACATTTATCAGTGTTCCTACAATTTCAGGAACTTGACCATTTTGTACAACACTTCCAGGAAAAATTAACACTTAGAACACAGCTGACTTTTAAATTTATAAGTATTAATTATCATTCTGCTTCTATCCTCCCCTTAACCCTAGTACAATGAAAAATTATTGCAGGCTATTCACATTTTAATTGAATGTGAATTGTTATTTTCATTTTAGTCAAGCTTCTGACCCATTTATTTTAAACCTGATATTCGTTGCAAATTAACCAAATGGCCACCCTGTAATGGGTAGGGGCACACCATAAATTCAACGACTTATACCGGTCTCAGGGCATTAGACTATACCATGTAGAATTCCATTTTGAAAGAGAAAATCATAAGGAGATTCACAGAAGTGATATTTAATTTGAGGAACAATGAACAAATTAACTCTATCATATCCTGAGTTCTGGTTTAGAGAAATCTTCCATAGATTCTTATATTCTGGTCTACACTGCTGTCACTTCATATAGAATTTACCTGGTCCTATGTGGCTTTACCTCTATTATACATTCAGAGCCATCCATTAGGCAAAAAGCAAACTTATCTCCTACCATTCTCCCTCTGGCTCCTACACCAACCACACAGCCTCTCCTTGCTATTCCCTGGACAACCAAGCACGCTACTACCCCTGTGCTTTTTCAATGCTATTTCCTCTGCTGGGGATGTTCTTTCCTCAAATATCCCCACTGCTCATTACTGTATTCATTCAGGTCTCTGCTCAAATTTGATCTTATCAGAGAAATTTTTCTTGAACATGCTTTCCAAAATAGCATCCCCCATCTCTCCAAAGACCTTGCTTTCATTTTCTTCATAGCATTTGTTAACCAACTTACATATTATCTCTCTTTTCCAACTAATGTTGGATAAGCTATGTGTAAAGGTACATTTAAATGTAAGCTCCATAAAAGACGAAAGTTGCTTTATTCACTGCTTTATCCCCATGACTTAAAAGAGCACTTGGTACAGCTCACTAAATAATTAAGTCCATGAATGTTTGTTTATTGTTTTTCCCCTTGCCATGTCAGCTAAGTATTCTGTTTTATTCAGTGCTGAACTCCCAGTGCTGAGAACAGTGTTAACTCTTGAGACACTCACCATGCTGAATGAACCTCACAATACACACCTGCTATTTTCAAATGTTATCAAAATTAAAAGCAATAAAGACATAAGTTGATTCATGTTTAACTTGATCATTAAATGAAAGTTCACTATTTCCCCAATAACTAAAACTTCTAGCAGTCTTCAAAATTTAAATTAATAACAAAATGGACCATATGTACACATTTGTTCATTAAATATATTCCCAAAAATATTGTGTAAAAATTAAATAACATTATATTCTTCCCTCCAAAAAGCTGTAGCCCAAAACATAACAAAATTTTTATTTTACTAATTTTTACTATTACATCATGTTTTTACCAACTATATTACTTCATATTTTCCTGTTAACTTATTATAATCCTCACCAGAAATAGCTATAGTCAATGGCATAATAAAATTGTAGACCAACTGTAATCTTTATAAACATTATAAACTATCATTCCATTCAAA
>NW_006286140.1:3784902-3786491 GCF_000327345.1 Myotis davidii
TCCCTTTAACTAAAAATAACTTAGAGTACATAAAGGGCTGTTTTTTCTTTTTTGGATAAAATCGTCTATACCAAGAGTCAGCACATTTTTTTCTATAAAGTATCAGATAATAAATATTTCAAATTTTGAGGGCCATATGATCTCTGTCACAACTATTCAACTCTGCCCTCACACTGTGAAAGCAGCCATGGAAAGTATATGTAAACTAATGGGTGCAATTATGTTCCAATAAAATTTCATTTACAAAAACAAGCAACATGCTAGATTTGTCCTGCAGGCCATAGTTTGCAAAACCCTGGTCTACTCCACTCCTTTTCTAATAACTTTATTTAACAAAGCTCAGAACCACCCAATTTATGAGTTAGCTATGTGCCAAAAGTCACCTTACAATGGAGGTGGGTGTCTTTTATTAATTTTTCATATATTTTACTAGTGAGATTCTTAGACAAATTCAATTCAACTCCACTCCAGTTCTTCTCTCTCCTCCTATCTAGAAACAAAGAAAGAGCATACTTATTCCATAGATTCTGGGTCATAAGAATTGAAACACCAGAGTACAGAGGCGTGTCAGAGAAGGAGGAAGAAGAGAATCATTTCTTTTGTCCTATCTAGGAAAATTTCAATTTCTGGGATCCTCCTCCTTCCTTTGTCCATTTTGTCAAGGGTCTCATTGCCATCAGTCCCTCTTACGTCACCTACTATGGCACTATATCATGATTTGCCCTCTTTTTTCTTTTTTCTCCCTGTTGGGAAATCAAACCTTAAATATTTTAAAGCCCAACAGTAAGTCCTGTAGCTCTTTCTCTTCATATGCCCAGAGCTTTAAAAATGTCTATATTCCTTTTGTTTGTTTGTTTGTTTGTTTTATTAATCCTTACCCAATATTTTTCCATTGACTTTTAGAAAGAGTGGAAGGGAGGAAGAGAGACAGAGAGAAACATTGCTTGGTTTCTTCCCACATGTGCAGGATCAAACCTGCAACCAGGTATGTGTTCCTTGCCCTTGACCAGAAACCCAGACCCTTCAGTCCACAGGCCAATGCTCTATCCACTGAGCCAAACGGGCTAGGTCTCTATATTCCTTTTTTAATCAAACTCTCATCCTTCAATAAAGCTGATTTCTACACACACAAAAATAATGATGAGAAAAACTGATTAAACTAAAACATATTAATATATAAGTTAAAGGACTAGTAATCATTCAGAAAATTCCTAACCTATTCCAGGTCCTAGGATATTTACTTTACTAAGGGTGGTTGGGGGACCATAACTCTAAGTTCTAGTGGATATAGTTCTCATAATGGTGAAGAGAAAACACAGGCACTAGATGAAATAAGAGGTAGAGAGCATGGAGGGAACATAGCACAAGGCAAATCAATGGTAACTGGATCAAGACTCTACAAATCTCTCCTAAAAACTGTCCTTTTCTCCAGGTTTGTCCACTCTTAAACCCACACCTCTTCTAGTCCAAGGGTCATTAATTCAAATGTCTACAGGTAAGTAAGGGAAGTGAATAAACAATACAGAATTATAAGGACTGGAGAAAGCCGAGTAAAAAGGGGCAGCTGCTACTCAGTTCCAGCCAATTGC
>NW_006286140.1:3786514-3795580 GCF_000327345.1 Myotis davidii
GCAGGCCCAGTTGCCATATCATCAGATTTTCCAAAAAAGTCAGAAATACATTTTTAATTTAAAATTGTCAAAATTTTAAAATATTGTGCAAGCCAAAGAAACCCCATCTATAGGTTAGATTGGGCCCACAAGTCATCAGTCTTTTAATTCTGTCCTAGCAGAACCCTGTCCTTTGTAAACTTTCCAGGGTAACAATATGGTATGTGGAGGGGTTATGGCAGCAGGCAGCCTTCTTTATAGAGCAGCAACAAATCAGGTCATTTTGAGTTAGGGAACTGCCTAATGGAATCTGAAGATGATAAAATGTCATTAGAAATTGCATTACTCTCCATAAAGACCTAGAAAAGTACAAATCAGGTATTCCCAAGATATAAATAATTAAATTGCTTTCCTCTTCACAAAAGTCAGATATGCTCATAAGATTAAAAGTTAAAATGTTTTAGAAGTAGATGTCATATGTAACAAAAAAAAAAAACAGACCACCCTCCTTAGGTATTATTGCTGTATACCATTTGGTGTTGAGTGATTTATTTCAGTCAACATGTGAGTCTATTTTAAAACTCATCAACACAAGTTCCATCTGGCCCTAAGCTGTACAAAAGGTGACTCAATGGGCAGTTTTCTTTCTCAATATTCTGTATACGTGTCTCCCTTTGCAACTGATATCTAGTCTCAATCAGTAGAATCTTTCTGTAATAGAGGTGAATTTCATACTATAAAACAAATCTGAGCTTGCCAGAAAAGTAAGGCTACTTAACTCAGGTCAGACCTGCCACAGGCCAGGCCTGCCAGCTGCTGTGCAACTCCTGTTCTAGTTTCTGCCCAGGCCTGTAATTATTTACAGTTTTGCACCTGTCAAAATCTTGAAACAATGGCTTTCCTTGTTTCTCAGGGTTTATAGACAGTTAAATGTACTCAGCTTAGAAACTGAACGCGTAAAGCACACATGTTAAAGGGGTCATTATCCGTGAGTTTTTACAATTTTTAACATAAGTAAAATAGAAATGAAGGGGGAAACATAAACTAGGTTTTGATGGTTAATAAATAAAATATTAAAGTAGCTATTCTCAATCTTCATGAATATAGGAATTACCTATGTGTTGTTAAAAAAAATGCTTAATACAAAAGCCAGGCCTCCAATATCAGAACTTAGAAATCGAGTGATGACGACATCTTTAACATTTGGGTTGGAAAATACATTTTTAAAAATATCAAGTAAAAATAACACAATAATATAATGAACCATAACCATCATATTAAAAGACTGATCAGTATTACTACAATTCAATCTATATTTGGGGGGAGGGGCTATTAAATAATTTAGTAGACACGTAAGATTAAACTACTAAGTAAGTCAAAAGAAGGAAAGATAAATGATGCTGAAAGTAGTTCTCTGGGCTACCCTACCACTCACTAAGAGACATGAGTCTTCTCACTACAGCTGATTCTGCAACTGAGAGAGACTGAGAGCTGTGGCTGGCTGAGCTTTTATTCTTTCTCCTAAGTTATGCAACTCTATCCAGAAGGTGTATATTTCTTTAAGAAATCAGCAGCTCTGAGTAAACAGGGTACATCTGGTGAACACATGTCCACGTACAGGTAAACACATGATTTCAGTAATTACTTCCAACACCATCTGTCAAGCAGGTAGTTCAAAACCTACTCAACAGGAAAGGCAGTTTAAAGTAATTTTTAAGCAAGTACTCTTCTCATCTGCTTAATAAAAATAAAGATCAAAATATAACCTAAAAACCTGTCTGCTCTATCCCGAACTTACCCAGGGCAGAGGCAGGCAAGTTCATTCTTGTAACTAAAAGAGATGATAATCCTACATTGGCTAAGAAATACATGAATCTGATTAATTATCCTCCAAAGAAAGTTTCCTATGATTAAAAATGGCAGTAATTTATTCATTACTAATCAATAACTAACAAGACTAGTCTCTGTAACACATTAAAGTGTGCCACCTGTCTGCAAAACACATCACCATTAATTAAGGAATAAACTACTCTAGTGACAAATGCTTTCAAGTGTTTCTCAGTATCATTAACTCAGCTTGAAAAACATAAACCTTAATGCAAAAGAGCGCAGGGAAAGAAAAAATATAGCAGCAGAGGAAAAAAAATATCCAATTAAAAATTTTTCTGACTTCTAAAGATTGGTTGAGAGACTTTGAAAAGATTATTGCAATTTGACCTTGATGAATATCTATATACCATTGGCCTGTTCATTTCTCTGATTTATATCAGTCAAATGTTAAAATAAATACAACCAACTCTCAAACATCCAAAGTGATGTATGACAGGAAAACCAAAGGCTGAATTCCCCCAAATAAATTTAAATTTTTCTTTTAGATTCAGTTCCCTCGCCTAATCTTTACTACAATTTTTACCATTGCAGAAGTGACTGACTTAAATTCCACCTTCTTCTTCTCCCCATTTCTCCCTTCTGAGATCAAAATATTAAAAGCAAAATTATTTGTATCTACTCCTGATGTGATATAATAAGAATGGTACTTAACCTCTGAAACCTTCCTCCTAAAAACCCATAACCCTACTCTAAATATGAGAAAAACATCAGACAAACGCAAACTAAAGGACATTCCACTAAACAGCTGATATTCTACAAAACAGTATTCCTTAAAAGTGTCAAAACAAGGATCATCTGACAAACTGTCACAGACTAGATGGGACAAAGAAGACAGGACAATTAAGTGCACTGCGGTACCCTGGATGAGATCTTGGAACAGAAAAAGGACATTAGGGACGTGCTCGCTTCAGTAGCACATATACTAAAATTGGAAAGATACTGAGAAGATTAGCATGGCTGTGCGCAAAGATGACATGCAAAATCGTGAAGCATTCCAAATTTGAAAAAAAAGAAAAAGGACATTAGGGGAAAACTAGTGAAATCTGAATGAAGTGTGGTATTTACCAGTAGTTAACAGTAATGTACCAATGTTAATTTCTTAGATGGTTCAAATGTAATATCCTATACAATAAAAGCCTAATATTCTAAGTGTCTGATTGACCGGTTGGACATTCAACCAATCAAAGCACTCAACCACTCGCTTTAACATGATATGCTAAGGCCACTCAACCACTCGCTTTAACATGCACTGACCACAGTTGATCAAACAGTCATTACGATGTGCACTGACCACCAGGGGGCAGACGCTCCGACTAGTACTGGCCAACTGGGACTGAGCAAAAAGGGCCGGACACACCCTGGAGCCCTCCCAGGTTCCCTCCCAGGCTAGCCAACCTTCCTTGTCCCTCCCCAGCCCCGATCATGCACCAGTGGGGTCCCTCAGCCTGGCCTGTGCCCTCTCACAATCCAGGACCCCTCAGGGGATATCAGAGAGCCAGTTTTGGCCTGATCCTGCAGGCCAGGCCAAGGGACCCCAATGGTGCACAAGTTTGTGCACCGGGCTTCTAGCCTATATAATAAAGGCCTAAGCGACTGTTACGGTAGAACAACCGGAATGACCGGTTGCTATGATGCGACTGGCCAACTGGGACTGAGCAAAAAGGGCCGGACACACCCTGGAGCCCTCCCAGGTTCCCTCCCAGGCTAGCCAACCTTCCTTGTCCCTCCCCAGCCCCGATCATGCACCAGTGGGGTCCCTCAGCCTGGCCTGTGCCCTCTCACAATCCAGGACCCCTCAGGGGATATCAGAGAGCCAGTTTTGGCCTGATCCTGCAGGCCAGGCCAAGGGACCCCAATGGTGCACAAGTTTGTGCACTGGGCCTCTAGTATTAACATAAAATAGCTTTCATCATGCTCTCATACTTTCCCATCAGTTTCCCCACAAACATACAAATAACAAGACAGGGAGAAAATCTAGTTGATATCTTTGAAATCACAGAGCATAGGGGGCAGACACTCGACGCAGGAGCTGCCCCCTGGTGTTCAGTGCGCTTCCACAGGGGGAGCATCGCTCAGCCAGAAGCCGTGCTCACAGCTGGCGAGCACAGGTGCCACAGCGGGAGCCTCTCCCGACTCTGCAGCAGCAGACACAGCGGGCCAGAATGAGCATGAGCAGTGCCTGGCCCCGTTTCGGACTCCTCCTGGCCGCCTGCTGCTTGGCACACTGCTACATCCCCCAAGGGGCCCAGACTATGAGAGGGCTCAAGCCAGGCTGAGGGACAACCCCTCCACCCCAGTGCACAAATTTCGTGCACTAGGCCTCTAGTAGTAATATAAGATGTTAACAGTAGAGGAAAGTAGGTAAAGGGTATAAAGGAACTCTTACATTATCTTTGTGACTTTTCTGTAAATCTAAAATTATTCTAAAATAAAACGTTTGTCTAAGATTTTGTTCAACAGGGATTCTGAATGTTCATTTACTCAACCAAAATTCCTTTATCAGACACTATATTACAGCCATGCACAATGTAATACACTGGGGACCCCACCATGAGACAGTCAATGGTGAATACACTCTAGGACAGCAGTTCTCAACCTGTGGGTCGTGACCCCTTTGGGGGTCGAACTACCCTTTCACAGGGGTCACCTAAGACCATCAGGTTGAGAACCACTGCTCTAGGACAGTGGTCGGCAAACAGCGGCTCGGGGGCCACATGCGGCTCTTTGGCGCCTTCAGTGTGGCTCTTCCACAAAATACCGGCTCTTCTGCAAAATACCGACTTCTGCACATGGGCCACGAAGTTTCAATCACACTGTACATGCACGCCCACATGTGGTATTTTGTGGAAGAGCCACACTCAAGGGGCCAAAGAGCCGCATGTGGCTCACGAAGCGCAGTTTGCTGACCACGGCTCTAGGACATCACAAAATTGGAACTAAAATCCACCACTGATAGGAAGATGAATGCAAAGCAGGTGAGTATGAAACAAGGTAACTCACTGATATAAAGCATACAAATAATTACTCCAAGAGTCACAAGTTTGATCCCTGGCCCTATTCAAGGCAGCCAGTCAATGGCTCGCTCTCTCTCCTCTCTCTCTCTCCTCTCCCTATCTCTCTCTCTGTTTCTCCTCTCTCTATCTCTCTCCCTCCCTCCTTCCCTGCCTCCTTCCTTCCATTCCACTCTCCCACTCTCTCTAAAAAGCAAAGGAAAAAATATCCCCCAGTGAAGATTAACAAAAAAAATAATAAATAAATGCTTGACCATAAAGAATGAGATATGGCCCTAACCAGTTTGTCTCAGTGAATAGAGCATCAGCCTGCGGACTCAAGGGTCCCAGGTTCAATTCCGGTCAAGGGCATGTACCTTGGTTGTGGGCACATCCCCAGTAGGGAATGTGCAGGAGGCAGCTGATCGATGTTTCTCTCTCATTAATATTTCTAACTCTCTACCCTTCTCCCTTCCTCTCTGTAAAAAATCAATAAAATATATATTTTTTTAAAAAGAATGAAATATGTTTATGTAGTTCAAATTTCAAGTCTAAGAGTATCCAGCAGCCCTACTCAAGAATGCAAAGACCAAGGCACTCTAACAAGAATCCCAATTCCATAGACAGCACCTATAAATACTTCTATTATAAATATCTCAAGTAATAGCTTAAGGTTTGCTAATTAGTATATTAAACTTCAGAAATTACTTTTATTGGTAAAAACCATGGCTTGTTCGCTCGCAGGATTCTTGCTAGAAACAGTTTTTCACCTATTGAAAGTACCGTATTCAAGAAATGTAGACTGACTACAAAATTTAAAGACGCTAGACACTTGTGAATGAACAGAATCAGTGAGGCCTACAGCCTTTACCCTCAGAGATAGCTCTCAAAACTTAATCTCCACAAGGTCCCCGGTCCAGTCATGGGTTTAGAAGGATTCTTTGCTGCCTTATATTGAATGTAAAGGTAACTGAATCCTAGTTCTAAAATGTCACTGTGTCTGCCTGGATGAAACTTTCATACAAAGTGGCAGTCAAGGCACCTGCGAGGATGGAGAGCTGAACCTTCATCGAGCGTATGTAACACACTGCAGTAACTATTTTGAGCCTGCTTCACTAATGAGTGATAATATACTCCTGTGTGTGGCAGAATGTGGTTTCAGTCTTGCAGAGAAGTAGCTCCTCTACCTTAGACCTGTTTGGCAAAAGCTGTGTTGTGAATGACAAATGTGACATGTGAATTCATTATAGTCCTTGGAAGAAAAGTTATGGCCTTAGAGAAATCCAACTAAAATTTCAGAAAAGCGTTTCTCGTGTTTGTGAATGTGCTTCTCTTTGGTAGGGGAGAATGTCTTTAGCTTTTATTAAAGTATTAAAATGGCTTCTATGACTCAGAAATCATTAAGAACCAAAGCCCTGAGTAACCAACAGTCAATCAACAGTTACTGCTTTTCCCTATTAAAGTCAGTTTTTCCTTAAATTGCACAATTTATATTCCCCGCCCCCAAGAAGTGGCCTTCTTGTTTGACCTATCATATGCCTTCAGAAACAGATAAAATTTTTACAATCAGGAAATACAGTGGGGCCTTGACTTACGAGTTTAATTCGTTCCAAGACCAAGCTCGTTAAGGAGCTCATTAACTCAAATTACTCTGTCAACTCAATGCAAAAAATCGGCGAGAGACAGCTGGTATCTCAAAAAACTCGTTAGTCGGGACACTCGTAAGTCAAGGCCTCACTGTACAATTAAATTAATTCACTTGACATTACAGATATCACACCCAAAGCAGAAACCAAAATTTAAAGCCATTATTTTCAAACAATGAGGCACAATGCCCACTTTTGGATTTCAATCAATTTTACTTAAAGATGTAAATGATCTGCACATGTCAGTGGAGTCTGGTTTTGTTTTTAAAATGAAACCCGTTTATTTCAGCCATGTTTTACAGGATCTTTCCACTAGTTTTTGTACTATATCTTGTATCTCCCAGTTCATCAAACCCTGGAGCACAGTGCCAACTAAAATTTTCTTCCCTTTGCATCCCGCTAATGATTTTTTTTTCCATCTTGAATGAAATGGTACAAGAAAATAACATTCTATATAGTCATGAGAAATACTGCTACAGGTCAGATTATCATCTCAGTAGTCAAGCTTCTGGTAAAGCAATATACAGAAATATTTTTTAATCCTCATGAGGAAACATGGAAAATGCTGAATTTATTACAAATGAACATTATGAAAAATAACTGCTGAGTATCCACTTCATACAAAATATTCAATACATACTGCTTGAATCAAGTCCTACGTGGGGAAAACTGGAAAGAAAGTGAGCAGCAGACAGGGTAGGGTCATGGACTACTTATTTAAAAATTTATGAGTCCTCGCTGGTGTTGCTTGGTGTTTAGGGTGCAGGCCTGCACACCGGACCGATTCCTGACCCCAGACAGAGTGGAATGAAGAAAGCAACTAATAGATGTGTCTCTCTCAGATTGATGTTTCTCTCCTCCCTCCTCTCTCTCCTCTTCACTCTCTCTCCTCCTCTCTCTTTCTCTTCCTCTCTCCCTCCCTCTTCCCTTTCACTCTCTGAAAATCCATAGAGAAAATATATGAGGATTAACGAGAGAAAAAAAGTCAATGAAAGGGTTATCTCCCATTGACACAAATGCTATCATCTTTCAGTTTAACATCCATTATATTTTTAGAAATTTAAGAGATATTTTGTCATTAATTTTGTTAAAATATGTATTTTTAAACTATTAAATATAAAAACTCTAACACTGTTCTCTAATCCAAGAATGAAATAATGAGTAAAGGGAAAAAAAGTTCAAAGTAAAAATGTCTGTATACTAGCTTCAGAGAGACAACCAAAGCAAAGTGTCTTTCTAATTGTTAGGCTACCTTCTAATTTTTGTTTTCTAAAGGACTGATCTTATTTCCTATACTAATTTCACATAGCTTTAGCTATCTAATTTCTTAAAGAATTCATAGTCTAACCTTAAAATCTCTAGAGCCTTGGAACTCTAGACAATCTCTCAAATTCAGTCTGTACGAAAAGGAGGAGGGCCCATCATTTTGCGGGTCTCCCAAAGTTTTGCTCCCTTGCTCCTAGCTGGCCAGTAAATGCTGAATGCCTTTGGGGCCACAGCTGAAAAGAAGAAATGCAAACTTAGCTGCACTCAAGAAATGTGGCAGTGGCCTTTTCTGGTCTATTTTTAAAATATCAGTGAATCCAAATCCACTTATATGAGGAACCTGGAAGTTAAATTCAGAAAGACAGAAAGTAGAATAGTGACTATACTATCAGGGACTAGGGGGAGGGGAAGTCATTGCTTCATGGGTACAGAGTTTTAGTTCTGAATGATGAAAAAGTTCTGGAGATGGACAGTAGTGATAGCTGCACAGCAATGTGAATGTACTTAATTACACTGAACTGTATACTTAAAAATGGTTAAAATAGTAAATTTTATATTATGTATATTTTACCACAAGAAAAAAAAATACTCCCTCTGTCCCATAATAATAGTAGCAAGTGAATATTTAAGCAGGAATTATTGGCGAATGCAGCTGTAACTTACGTTGTAGTGCAAAATTGTGAAGCCTTCAATCAAAATCAATGTTTCATGACATCTGTCATTTGTTTTCACACATCGTTCAATTTTTAGGTTAATCTAATTATTACGAATCATAACTATTTTTCTAATTTCATCCGCTGATCAAAATCAATTGTTTTATTTCAGTTGAATTATCAACCCATTGTAAAAATAAGATTTAAAAAAGAGAGTTTTCAAGCAAAGATCGAGTTGCAATTGTCCAGTTCTTGATGCATCAAAAGAAAAAGGAAAAGTCGCAGAAAAGGTGTAATTACGTTAGCTGCAAAACAATTTAAGTGCAACAGAATGACCATATCAAGAATTTGGAAACGTGCTTCCGAAAATAATTGTGAAGGAGAATCTTATGCTAATGTTGATTCTTTGAAAAAACAAAGCTGTGGACATAAATGCAAAGATTATGGAGAACAACTTGAAAAACTTAGACATACTCCTCTTAGCAGAAGAGGCGCCATATTAGCCTTTGATAATATTTCTCCCGAAATACTGGATAATACGTTTCTGTCACTTCAACAAGTTATGCTGAAAGCAATGAAGAACGATGGTTACAATAATTTTAAGCTCACTTACATAGGTACAGCAAAGCTTTGCAGCCAAGA
>NW_006286140.1:3797103-3798055 GCF_000327345.1 Myotis davidii
GCCTAAGCGACTGACCGTTTGTCTGGTAACTATGACATGCACTGGCCACCAGGGGTCTTTGTTTGGGTTGTATAATTGTAACACTGTTGCAGTTCTGCTCGCTCCAGCTCTGACGGCTGAAAGCAGGTTTATGGGGATTGTTTAACTTCTATAATTGCAACAGAGTTGCTTAGAGTGCAAGCTCAGAGGCCAGCAGCGGCAGGCAGGGAACCTTGGCTTCCTCTATCACTGGAGCAAGCAAGCCTCCTGTTTGCTTCAGCTGCCTGGCTGCCAGCCGCCATCTTGGTTTCCAGTTAATTTGCATATCTCGCTGATTAGCCAATGGGAAGGGTAGCGAAGTTACAGTTAATTACCATGTTTCTCTATTATTAGATAGGATGTTGCATTCTATATTTACTTTCTTTTGCTACTATTATTATGGGACAAATTACATTCATCAACTGCTACTATTATTATGGGACAGAATATAGTATATAATCTCAATGAAAACCAAGATGGCTGCCCACAGCACCTTGCAGATGGGTGGCATCCCACAGTATATTGGCATGACCAGAGAAAAGGAAAAGAACAAAAGAATGATGTAAGTAGCAGGAACAGATATCAAGAAACTGGTACAGCTGATTTAGCAAACATGGAAAACCAATGTAGTGATATAGAAAATCACTTCCTCTGATCATAAACTGACATCTGAGCTCAGCCCTAAAGGAGAAAACAGTGTGTCTTTATGAACATCTGGATGGACCTATAACCTCAGCAGTCCTACAGGATGATTTTGATAGGAAGTCCTGCACCCATGTGGGAAAAAGGGGGAATTTACAAAGAAGAAATCCATCAGATGGCCCATTTTCCTAGATGCCTTTTAAGAAACAATTCTGGGTATTACTATCTGTATCCAATTTTGTGTAGAACCATGAGAACATCCAGGTCTGAGGAACTGGACAACTTGACTCTT
>NW_006286140.1:3798081-3809350 GCF_000327345.1 Myotis davidii
CCCCCAAAAGACAGTCCTAGAAAATATACACTACAAATATATCTTTCAAAATTACTGGCTGGAAAAGGAGCAGCCCTGCATTCTAGCCATTGTGTACTTTTCACTAGAGGTGAAAGCAGTGAAACAGCCATTATTCTGATTTTTCTGTATTTCAGTACACTGGGATCATGACATACCTCATTACCTTCATGGGCTGTTTAGAGATTGGGAGAAGGGTCTGTCATCAGTGTAGCTACGGCTCCTGTAACCTCTGCAGAATTGATGCTTCCTAGCAAAATTAATATAAACAAGACAATATGCAAAAGATGTGGGAACAGAACCTTCTCTGCACAACTCAAAGAATGGCACCTGGATGCACAGGTAGAGATGTCCATTCTTCTCCTTCTGTGGAATGGAACTGAAGGAGGTTTTCCTGAACACAGAATAAAAACTTTGACTCTTATAAAAGTAGCCAGCAGGTGCTCAGAAAGACTTGTGTCAAACATGACAAGTCACGAGTTATTTAACCTAGGAATCTTTCTGAATCAAGCAACCCCAAGTTCAACTATAACTAGGTCTCATAAGAAGCTTTTATTATTAGACTTTATTCATCCTTATTAAATGGCAAAACATGACAAGTGAAGGCAGAATATTCTCATGGTCCTCACCTTCCAGAAAGCCATAGGCAAGAAAGTAAGGCTGTTGTTGTGGACAGTGCTGGGTATATTAAGTATATTAACTAAGAAGAACATCTGTTAATGAAGAACGCATCTATCTGAAAAGAGAGTTTGGTCATTTGTCCTGTTCTTCACTCTGTTTCTGGGAAAGATGAAAATGACTGTTCGTCCTCTTGATAAAACACACAAAAAAGTTCATATAGTTGAAGCTCTGAAAGTTGAATCTCAAAGGGATTTCAGTGACCTAGAATTGAATAACAAGAATTACTTTGTCCTAGCTGGATTGGCTCTGTAGATAAAATGTCAGCCTGAAGGGTCCCAGGTTTGATTCTGGACAAGGGCACATGCCTGGGTTGCGGGCTCAATCCCCAGTGTGGGGTGTGCAGGAGGAAGCCAATCAGTGATTGTCTCTCATCATAGATGTTTCTATCTCTCTCCCTCTCCCTTCCTCTCTGAAATTAATAAAAAATATATTTTTTTAAAAAGAATTACCTTAACTGGGTAAATTATCAGAAAGGATAAGTATTTCTGACTAACCAGAAAAATGCAATAAATAAATGCACAATCTATATATATATAAAGCCAGCAACTGGAACTCCATAATGACTAGAACAACTGGTAGCTATGACGCCCACTGCGGCCAGCGAACCAGCCCAATAGGCCTCTCCCACCCCAATCAAGGGCAGGGCAGCAGGCTAATCCCCAGAGATCCTCACCCTGGCCGGCTCCGCCCCTGATCACCTCCCTACCCCAATAGAGTGCAAGGCCAGCCGGCCAACCTCCTGCAGCTCCTCCCAAAGGCCGGCCTCACCCCCGATGGGCCCCCACCACCCTAATCAGCCCCCAGCCCCTCTCCCCAGACAGCCCTGCCCCTGACTGTCCCCCCCATACCAATTAGGGTTGGGGCCCACTAGCCCAACGCCCTTGGCCCCTCCCCTCAGCCAGCCCAGCCCTGATCAGGCCCTGATCAGGCGGGCTAGCTGGACCCACCCATGCATGAATTCGTGCACTAAGCCTCTAGTTAAAATATAATTTCAAGTAAATGAGAAGGGAGGAAGAAAAGTGAGAGGCTGTCTTTAGAATCTGAAGGCCACCCCCTCTGGCAGCAGCTGAGACGTGATCTCTTGCTCCAGAGAAAGTTCTGGCTCTCTCTCAACTTCTCAACACTACTGAGAGCTCCCATCCTCACTTAATTTTGGCCCCTCAAAACACTGGTTTTCCACATTTATCCAAAAGGTTTGGTTATTCTTTCATATGTTCTGCAATGCTAACAAACTAAAAATAAAACCTCAAAAAATGTACCCTAAGGGGGAAAATGCAAAAATGATGACTATAAATTCTCATAGTTGAAATTCCCATCAGTAAGCTTTCTACAGTGGTTTCACGATTTTGAACCACAAGAATAATAAAATTTCAGAGTTCCAAAAAAATAATCCCTCTGTGACCCGGGCAGAAATTCTGTGGAATACCAAATTAGAAGCCCAAAATGGTCTTAATCAATATAAAGAACTTTTAAAAGAAGTAAAGATGAAGCAAACCAGGGACAAGTTATAATCATTACACTCATTTATTAGTTATAAGCAGAATTCACAAGATCTCATGATGTTCGGGGTTCTAAGCAGAAAGCTGCCCAAAATAGTTATAAAACCCCAAGTGAACTCTGAGGTTAAATAACAACTGAAAATACTTCTGTGCTAGTCATCTCTAAAATCCTTAGTCATTTTGATAGTTTCAAATTCAGAATAAAATCCCGGCTAAAAAAACAAGTGAGAATTGTCCTTGACTTCATGTTCTTCATATGTACTCCAGTAATTCTATTAAGCATTCTCTCTACTCAGAGGAAAAAACACACAAAAACTCTTAATAGATAAACATTAACCTACGTTAATGTCCTAGTTTCATACTAGTAAGAATAAGTAAAAGCTGCCATACCTCTACAACAAATCTCATAAGACAAAGTCCTAGAAAATGTAAAACCACACACATGCTGAGAAAACAAAGTTAAAAATCAAAAACTTTCGAATATACATCCCCAAAATACACTTATAAATTATATACTTGCATTACTATTACAAATTAATTATAAACATGAAAGATTATAGAAATTTTAAAAGAATGTGATATAAATGAAGGTTTTAGTGTTTCCTTCTAACCCAAATCCCAATGCATTGTTTTATCTACCGTAGGGGTATGTACACTCCATCTAGAAAACCACTAGAAAAGACAAATACCAGACTTTGTTACATAACAAGGTCCCTTTATTGCACATTGCCTGGAGTCCACTCTAAGCTATGTAGGCATTAACAACTGAACACCATATCCAGCTCAGGATGGCTGCTTGCAGCCCTTTTTGTGTCTACCATCACCACCTCCCTAAAAAGATACAGAACAAGAGAGGAGGCAAGGAGAGAAAACTGCAAGCACCAAGGCCACTGGTTAAGAGCACTAATAAGGAAGTTTAACAAAACTACAAATTAAATTAAGTGTGTGTGTTTATTCTGCCAGCTCTGACTTTCATTCAGCCTGATGCTCTTGCTCCCCTTGCCTCAGCCCATTATGCGGAGTAAAGTGTATTATCAATCACCTTCTGCAGCACCACCAAGCAGAAGGCAGGCTGGCCCCACCACGCCATCTGCACGTGCACCTGCTCTCAGCAGCAGTGGCTGCTTAGGGTCTGCTGGCCCGGAGATGCCCTGGCCCAGAGGGCACCACTGTGAACTCACAATTTTGTAGGAACTAGTCCAAGGACTCAGGAAGAAAAACTGGAGAGAGCCAACAACAAAGAAACAGAACAATGAATGGCAGCTTATCAATGTGAGCCACAAAACCTCTTCAGAAAAAGGTCACAAAGCACCTTACCCAACCCCATAGTGCCTAAAGAACTTCATTCATTATTGCCTTTTTCCATCTTTAAGAAAATCTTTTAAAATAGCTTTTGTTGCATGAAATATATACTTCAGTTTATTTTTAAAATATATTCATCATTATTAGCAAAATAATTATCATAGCATATCATAATCTCAATTTCCTTTTTTTAACACTCAAAGTACTCAAGCAGACAATGGTGGGTACATAGGAATATCATTAAATCAATTCACAGTAGACCTGCAAAACCTGTAAAGATTTAAATGTTTAATTATTCCCTGATTATTGCTTTTATGAGCCTGGTAAAGCAGTTCTGACTTTAAAAGTTTTCCTAGGGCTAATTCTCAATATATAAGAAGCTCAAGTGTGTATACTGGAAAGACATAAAATTTATAATAAAGGCAATGCAAATGGTAACTAACCCAAATAAATGTAGAAATACTCAATTTTGTTTATAATCAAAGAAATATATATTAAAACAATGAGCTATCATCCCAATTACTATTAAATTGAACAAGGTAAAATGGTAGCTCTAAAAGCACATGAGGGAAAGTGTGTCTCTGACACTCAAACACTAATTGATATACTATTTCTAGAGAACAACGTGGCCAAAAAAATGCAGAATCTTTAAAATGTTCATTCTTTCACCCAAATTCTACCTTCATGAACCTGCTCTACATTTTAAAAATAATCACAGGAATCAACACAAAGACTTATTCCCAAAGATGTTCATTTATTTGATATTTATAGTAGTAAATATATTTATAGTAGTGAATAATAACTTGAATAAAATTTAAGTACTCAACCAAAGAATGTATATGTTATAGTATAGCCACAAAATGAACTATTACCCAGCCATTTAAAATTAATAAAAGGGTAATATGCTAATTAGACCGGACATCCAGTGTCCTCCTGGGCATCTTTCCTCCCAGACAAAGCCACAGCTGGCGGGGACCGAGGCCGAGTCGGCAGAAGCCCCCTGGGCGTGGTCACGGCGAGCAGGGGCCAGGGCCAAGGCTTTTGCACAAATTTCGTGCATCAGACCTCTAGTATCATATAATAAACCTAAATGTTTTTAAGTGGGATACAAAAATAGCACAAACATTTCATCCATGTAAAAGAGACCAATACAGAAAAATATTGGAAAGATATATGCCAACATGTTAACGATGGTAACCACTACATAACGGGGGTGCAGGTGACTTTTAATTATATTTCCAAATGCTCTACAATCTGCAAGCTATTTTTTTTATTACAATTGGAAAGAATAATAGTTTTTAAAGTCTACAGATCAACAATCAATGGTATTTCTGAAAATCAGCTATTTTTTAACACTAAGACCAGCCTTATGAAATATAAACCTAATACAATAAAAATAGAATTCGTTATCATTTAATTCTGAATAATTCTTAAAGTGTCTATGACTATGATAATCAATGTCACAACATAAACCTTAACTAAACAACAATCAATAGCAAAGAAAACATCATTTATCCCCAGGTGGAATTATACAATAGGTTTTAAACAGACATTATGGTGTATCCCCCCTGGTGATTGTCTTCCCCTAAAAATCACTGTGTGAAAGATGAAAGAATAATTTTATTAATCCCAATTTTGAAGAATACAAAACACTATAAAAGCAATTTTTCTAATAAATATCTAAGTATAAATAAAACTAGGAATTTTTAACCAAATATTGGATTACAATGGTAATCTAATGAATCTATGCTAACTACAATGAAAATAAATAAACAATAGAAACATACCAAAAAAAGGGAAACATAAAAAAACATGTTTATGTCCAGGCATCCATCGACGGTCTTAGAACACATCCCCCATGACAATGGATCATTACTGCATACTGTAACAGGATAATACAGCTATGGTAAATAACTACAATATGCTTTAAGGGAGTACAAGTTAGGAAATGTAACTTGGGCTGGGAGTTTAGGGAAGGATTCTAGAAAGGAATGCTGTTATATCTGGATAATGAAAGATAAATGTTATCCAGTAAGAGAAGGGATGGAAGACCAGAGAGCAAATTGTGTGGTACACTAGAACCAGTGTTTCTTGAGGGAAATGGCCTACGGTGTCACTGGATAGGAGGCAGGACCTATGCTGTCACATGAGCTTCACCAGGTGCTCCACACACCCACACCTGGCTCCTGCGGAGACTGAAGAAGGAAGGAGCACTGGAACCAGGAAGAGAAGTGCTTTTCTGCTGCTATCACCTTGCACTTTCCCTCCACCACCCTTTACTGACAAAGCTAAAGTTGCAGCTGCTAACAAAGGAGAACTATTACAGGGCCAGTTCCAGTCTCATGAAGCAAAGCAAGAAATGCTGGATTTGGGGCTGAGAAACAATAAATTAATAACTGGCACACTGTATTTCCTATCAAATAAAAGACAGGAATCTGTGTGTTTTTATCCTTGGCCGCTAACACACTGCCCGGCATAAAGTAGGAATTCAATAAATTTGTACACCATGGTAAAATGGAAGGAACACAGAATTTAGACCCAGGCAGATACTGTTCAATCCAGCCCAATCATGGGGACCAGGGATGGGGTGACACATGATTAATAGCAAGAAAGGCCTGGGTTTCCCAGAGGTCAGCTCGCACAGGATTGTGGCTGCCTGGGAGCATTTAGAATCCAGGTCCCATTTCAACTTCCTATGATGCTCTTCATAGGGATTCATCTTCAGAGAGAGGCCATCTTTTAAAAGAACTGCAGCCCAGCAGGTGTGGTTCAGTGGGTTGAGTGTCATCCCATGCACCAAGAGTTCACCAGTTCAATTCCTGGTCATGGCACATGCCCAGGGTGTGGGCTTGATCTCCCCAATAGGGAGCCGATTGATGTTTCTCTCTCATCATCAATGTTTCTATCTCTCTCTACCTCTTCCTCCCTCTCTCTAAAATTAATAAAAACATATTTTAAAAATAAAGAAATAAAAGAACTTCATGCATTTATGACAACAATGAAACAACCGAGTTGAAGCAAGCCAATAGGAAATGTCCCCAACTAATGTGAGGCAACAAACAAATTTGACACCATGTATTCTTCCTAACCTGTTTTTTTATTTCTCACAAAATACTGATTGTTCATTGAAGGCATTACATTCTATATTATCATTGGCATCAAAACCTCTTATTTTTCTGTTCTTAAAATCACATTCTGATGTCACAAAACTTTGATGATAAAACAAGATACCTCTTTGCAGGATAGCACACAAGAAACACTGGTTTAAATGTGCCCTGTTATAAACAGCCTTGCCTTGTTGAAAAAAAAATTGTTAAATTACATTTTGAAATGTTTTTTTAAGGCTCAAGATTTGATCCAAAAGTGCCCTGTTGTGCCAGATTTCTATATAAAGCTATACACAGAAAGTAAAGATTTTCTTTCAATCAGAATAAAAAGAATCGCAGATATAGACAGTGACAGACAACATTCAGTCTTAGTAAAGTCTTGTTAATTGAGAAAACAATTCCAGACAAGTGACAACCTGTCCTAGTTTTAACCATCTTTGAAAAAAAAAAAGAGATTAAACACTACTAACAGTGCTTTCACTGTCACAAAATTCATCCTGTTTTCCTTAATTTGGCACATATTTATAAAAAAACTAACTTCAAATATAAAGTCACATCTTGAAAAACCACCAACACTTGGGAATCCATCCTACATAATAAAGAGGTAATATGCAAATTGACCCTCATGCCCTCGTGTCACAAGATGGCCACCCTCATGTCTTCACAAGATGGCCAGCAGGGGGGGGCTGTTAGGGGCGACCAGGCAGGCAGGCAGGTGAGCAATTAGGAGCCAGTGGTCCAGGATAGTGAGAGGGATGTCCGACTGCAGGTCTAGGCCCGATCCCCGGAGGGGGCCCGGATTGGAGAGGGTGCAGGCTGGGCCGAGGGGACCACCCCCCAACCCCGGCACAAATTTTGTGCACCAGGCCTCTAGTTTAGTATAAAATTGGTTGGGGGGGAGGGGGAGGCAGGCAAAAGATAAAATAATGAACAAAGGCAAACAAACTTAACTAGCATTCCAGTTATCTAAAACAAAATACCAACTCAAGGCAACAATGCAGCTGCATTTTTAAGAAATTCAATGAAAGTATAAATAATGAATTTTATATCAAACCAAGCTGTCCTTTTAAGTATCAATGCTACACAAAAACATTTTAAACTTACAAAAATCTAAGATGCCCTTTTAAAGAATATCCTGCAGGATGAGCTAATATAATTTAAAAAAATTTTTAAAAAATTTAGCAAAAAGAGTGATAAGCCCATTCATACATATAATTGTAGATATAAGACTAAAAATAAAGGTGAGGACATTAATCTTTGAAATTAGAATATTAATGTGCAAATGCTGTATGTTGTGACAAAACAGAAATAATGCAAAAAAATGTGAAGAAATGAGATTAAAATAAGTTCATTGGTTGGCAAAAGGCAAAAATTCAAGGAAACCATATCAACTCTAACAAAATGATGATAAACGATTAAATAGATAACAATACAAGCAGTTAAAATGTATAAAGATAAAAGTAACCAGTAAAATAAAAATACAAACATTCCTAAACAACATTTCATTAACTTTAAGAAAAATATATGTCATATGAAATATAAAGCAACTTATATAATTATAAAATACTATAGGCCCGGTGCACGAAATTACTGCATTAAAGGGCAGGGGGGTCCCTCAGCCCAGCCTGTGCCCTCTTGCAATCCAGGACCCCTCGCTCCTTACTGCCCGCCTGCTTGCTGCTCCTTAGCGCTGCCGCGGAGGCGGGAGAGGTTCCCGCCACCACCACTGCGCTTCCTAGGCATGAGCCCAGATTCCGACTGAGTGGTGCTCCCTCTGTGGGAGCGCACTGACCACCAGGGGACAGCTCCTGCATTGAGCATCTGCCCTTGGTGGTCAATGTGCATCATCATGACCAATCATTCTGGTTGTTCCACCATAAAGGTTGCTTAGGCTTTTATTATATAGACCAGGGGTCCTCAAACTACGGCCCGCAGGCCACATGCAAATACAAATATTGTATTTGTTCCCGTTTTGTTTTTTTACTTCAAAATAAGATATGTGCAGTGTGCATAGAAATTTGTTCATAGTTTTTTTTGAACTATAGTCTGGCCCTCCAATGGTCTGAGGGACAGTGAACTGGCCCCCTGTTTAAATGGTTTGAGGACCCCTGATATACATGATCATGTGCCACTTGACAGGGATACATTCTGAAAAATGTGTTGGTGGGCAAGTTCATCTATGTGCAAACATCATAGAGTACACTTACACAAAATAAGATGGTGTAACCTACTTTTAGCCTGTGACTTAGCCATGACTCAAAATCAAAGAGAAATAGGAAAAAAAATGCATAAATGTAATAACAAATTATTTTATATGTCAAAAAAAACACCATAAGCAAAGTCAAAAAGTAATTGAAAAATTGAAAGAGCATGTTTTTTACATATATCCATAATACATAAGAAAACTCATAAATATTGAAAGACAACTGATAAAAAATAACAAAGATACATGAACAATTTACAAAAAAGTATAAAATTGCCAAACGAATAAAAAGATGTTCTAACTCATTCACAATTAGAGAAATGAAAATTAAAACCCTGAGATATCATTTAACTTTACTAATGGTGAAATTATAATGGATAACAACAACAACATTCTGTTTGAAAGCTTTAGAGGAAACATGCAATTTTTATACATTCCCAGTAAGAAGCAAATTATTACTTCTTTTGGAGAATGCTTTGGTAATATTTATGTATGAAAATTTATACTGCAGATACACATCCAACAGTACAAAAATACACATGCAAATATTACTCATTACAGCTCTATTAAGAACAGCAAAATGCTGGAAACAACCTAAATGCCCACAGATAGGAAAGTAGTTGAATAAACCATGATACAGCCACTCAATAGAATACTATACAGCCACAACAAAAATAGGATATTCACTATCAACTGGAGCAGAGATTCTGGACCATATTATAAAAAAATAAAAAATAAAAGGATATCTATAATATGCTATCATTTAGGGAAACTTTAATAATATACATGAATTCTGCATACAAACTCTTTATATTTATTCTGTGGGCTTCAACCCACAGAATACATAACCTTGAGTCTATATTGACATAAATAAATGAATAAAAATTGAGGAAAAAAATAGTTCTTCCTCATAGTAAAATTCCAATTAATAAATGTAAAAGGCAGGAGAGAAATAGAAAAGTCAAGACTGGATTTGTGCTCATACCTATAGAAAAGAAAGAACAAACTGGAAGCTAATGGGAGATAGGTAGGATGAGGATGAAAAGGATACAGTAATGAGGATGCTAAAAAGAATGAATGGTCAGTGATACTTCCCTAAGAAAACTATTTAGTATAGTTTTGACTTTGAGAATTGTGCTAATGTTTCACATACTCAAAACAAAATTGACATCAGACAGGAAGTGCACAGAATCCATAATGGAATACAAGTGGTAACAAGTTAACCTAATTGAATTACAAATTAATAGCATAACCACATTGAATGAGGTGGCAAAGTTACATAATCTGTGTAACTTGGTTCCCTTAAGATTGAGAACAAGACAGGATGTCTGTTTTCACCACTCTTATTCAACACAGTACTGGAAGACCTCGCCACAGTAATCAGACAAGAAGAAATAAAAAACATCCCAATTGGAAAGGAAGAAGTAAAGCTGTCGTTATTTACAGATGACATGATACTGTATACACAGAACCCTAAAGATTCCACCAAAAAACTCCTAGAACTGATAAATGAATTTGATACCATTGTAATTAAATTGTTATTGATAATAGGAAAGGAGCAAAGGGAAGGAAAATACTATGGGCATGTCATTTAGGCAGCTTCACCGGGAAGCTCAAGCTTTCCACTCGCCAGGGAGCCACCTGTCTATTTCCCACAGGTTGCTGGGGAAAGGGGTTGGACAGGGAGAAGAACAGACACATGCCCAGTAAACTTGAGTGATACTGGGAAGGTACTTTCTTGTCAGTCACAACTGGGAACAGGTCATTAGCCAGAATGGGCGTGGCCACTACAAGGACCTAAAATTTGTTATATTTAATTCCCTAAATAAAGCAGTCCACTCTCTTGGCAGGTTGCCCTTAACTCCTGGCTTGCGTGGCTCTCTCACCCCTGTTTCCTATCATTCTCCCATTTATTTTATAGGAATATGGTAATGTAAGGCATCTGACCATTAGAGGAAGCTAGGCAAAAGGTCTATGGAGATTAACTGCATTATTTTGCAACTTTCCAATAGTACATTATTTCAAGATGCAAGTTAAAAAATTTTAACTCTATGAAGTTCCAGTGAAAACATATTTATAAATAATATTTATAATGGCCATTAGGGAAAAAACTAAATGTTCGTCAATAGGTGAGTAGTTAAATACAATGTCATGTATATAAAACTGAATGCTATCCTATATAATAAAGAGCAAATATGCTAATTAAACTGGATGGTGGAATGACCTTGTGGAATGACCAGTGGGTGGGGGGCAGGGCCGCGGGGCCACGAGGCAGCCAGGGCTGCAACGGCCTACCCTTGCACGCATTTCGTGCATCAGGCCTCTAGTAAATCCATAAAGAAATAAGACAACAAAGAAGTATTCTATTAATCCACACATAAAAAGAATGAGGAAGCCTTAGATATGCCTTTATGAAATTATTCCAGAATATGTGGTTTAAGAGGGGGGGGGGGGGGGGG
>NW_006286140.1:3809372-3810813 GCF_000327345.1 Myotis davidii
GAAAGGTGCTGAAGCGTGGGGGGGGGGGGAGGGAGAAGAGAGAGAGTTAAGAGAGGTAAGAGGAGGGAGAGAGAAAGAGAGGGAGGGAGGGAAGAATAAGATTTGTTGTAATCCCTTCTGCTGTTATAAAAAATAGCACAATAATGTGACTTTATATTACCCTTCCAGACAAGTGTTTCTAATCTGTAGGAGAGGGTCATAAAACACAGGGATATATATTTTTCTAATGTTTACACCTATCAAAAACTTACTTTCCTAGAAAAAATTAATAATTAAAACTCCCACCAGCAACATATCTGAGTAAACATTTCCTAGTATCTTAGAAACACTGGATTTACTATAAAAAAAAAATTCAATCCACTTGGGAAAAAATAGTATCTCATTTTAATTTGTATTTTTCTGACCACTGGTAAGAATGAAAGTTTTTTCATATTATTTTGCCACTTGCATTTCTTCTTCTATAAATTGCTTGTTCATACCCTTTGGAAGTGTTCAATAAGACAGACTCATTTAAGGCACTTTTTGACATTATTCATTTATATATAAATGATACACTACGTGTGTGTGTGTGTGTGTGTGTGTGTGTGTGTGTGACTATAGTTGGTTTTTTTTTAGATTTTTTAATCTTGTTTTGGGTGCTTCACGCCATAAGCAATTTAAATCATTAACAGGTTAAATCTGTCGAGTCTTTCTGGTTTTTGGTGGCCATTTATGGGACAAAAGCCAGAGGTGCTAGATGTCCTCTTTGCATAAATGTCTATACAAAGAATTTCACATATCCTACATGATTTCTGATCATCCCATTAACATTCATGCATGTAAAGAACATATTTACAATACCTGCTCCTAAAATCTGACTCTATTTTACATATAAACACAATGTACCTCTTATTTTCAGGAATCGAACTTTTGTACAATTGGAAGGAAAAGCATACTTCGTTTGATTAAGAATTTTACCAAGAGTTGTCATCCATTCTGGGAAGGCACATGTCATTCTTGGTATTGAAGCTGTTAAGGCTACACAAATATCAGAATGCATTCATTACTCCACATTCAATGTGATTCTATACATACATAGGCAATTCCATTAAGTCTTCCAGTATATTTGTGTCTGAGCATTTATATTTTGAAATATATATTACATTATTCTTTGTTTGTTTTCCCTTATTTTAATTATATTACTTGCATTATTTGTCATTGTGTGTAGTAGATTATATTATTCATGAATTTCACTTCAGAATAAAAGATACACTGCAGCCAAAACCGGTTTGGCTCAGTGGATAGAGCATCGGCCTGTGGACTGAGAGGTCCCAGGTTCGATTCCGGTCAAGGGCATGTACCTGGGTTGCGGGCACATCCCCAGTGGGAGGTGTGCAGGAGGCAGCTGATCGATGTTTCTCTCTCATCGATGTTTCTAACTCTCTATCTCTCTCCCTTCCTC
>NW_006286140.1:3811447-3817898 GCF_000327345.1 Myotis davidii
TGTGCCTGAAAGCCGAAACCGTGTCGGCTCAGTGGATAGAGCATCAGCCTGCGGACTGAGCGGTCCCAGGTTCGATTCCGGTCAAGGGCATGTGCCTAGGTTGCGGGCACATCCCCAGTAGGAGATGTGCAGGAGGCGGCTGATCTATGTTTCTCTCTCATCGATGTTTCTGACTCTCTATCTCTCTCCCTTCCTCTCTCTGTAAGAAATCAATAAAATATATTAAAAAAAAAAAAAAGATACACTGCAAAACATTTGTTATACAAAAGGACGATTGGGGTTGATAAGGTTCAGAGACAGTGCCCTAGGTCTACTGGAGAAGACTCCCTGGATTCTAGGTCTTTGATATCCTCTCATCCCCACCAGAACTATAGATAAGCCCCCTTCTCTAATCCCAACAACACAGGGACTTATTCCCAAGACCCAGGGACTCAGCTGCATCTGTGTTCTCCCCTAACACCCAGTTCTGAGGCTCTAGCAGTTGCCCAAAGTTAATTAGGCAGTGGTACAATGAAGGGATCAGAAACATATACACAAGGTACCATGTGCCCAGGGTTTGCACAATGTAATACCCATCAGTGCTATTTTCGTGGTTTTTTAATTACCCTTTTAAATTCAAATGATCAATGACACTAGAACCTTTGTTATTAAAATAACATCAAAACAGTAAATTAATCAGTGTTTCAGCTGTGGATGTCCAAAAGCCTATTTTTAAAAAGGTGACTCAAAGCATTTTCTCATTTAAAGCAAAACAAGTCTTTCCCTTCAGTAACTATCATAAAATATTCACAGACTCTTAAGGAAAGCATCAAATTAAATGTTTAAGTTTTGTCATAAACTTGCTTATCTGATCCTGCTTATAATAGAAAAGAAATTTATGATCTAGAAAGCATATCACTGACTGGCACAAAGGATAAGCTGTTGATTTCTAAAATATATTATAAAAGAGGTCCTGACATATACCTTAATTTGTATTTGTCACAAAACAGTTTCTATCATATGATTCTGTCACTTTGGGGGTTTGTGGTGGTTTTTTTTTGCTTTTTGGTTTTGGCAAGTCTTCATTTTATTCAGTCTTCATTAGATGGGAATTGGCCTGCATTAACATTCATATATAAGATACAATGTCTCTTTATTCTACATTGAGAAAGCCTCTCTCTCTCTCTCCTCTCTCTCCTCTCTCTCTCTCTCTCTCTCTCTCTCTCCCCCCCCTCCATAAGAAAAAAAAACACTAAACACTGAGCCATTAGTTTATTTTTTCCTTACTTTCCATTGCCCTAGGAGCTGTAAAGGTACTGCTACAACAAATGTCTGCTATTTTGCTGCCTATGGCTTCTTCTAAGATTTTTATGGTTTTCCCATCTTACGTTCAAGTCCTTTATCCATTTTGAGTTTATTTTTGTGTATGGTGTAAGTTAGTGGTCTAGTATCATTTTTTGCATGTATCTGTCCAATTTTCCCAACACCATTTGTTGAAGAGACTGTCTTGACTCCATTGTATGCTCTTGCCTCCTTTGTCAAATATTAATTGAGCATAGTGGCTTGGGTCAATTTCTGGGTTCTCTGTTCTGTTCCATTGGTCTATACGTCTGTTCTTGTGCCAATATCAGGCAGTTTTGAGAACCATGGCTTTTTAATATAGCTTGATATCTGGTATTGTGATCCCTCCAACTTTGTTCTTCTTTCTCAAGATTGCTGCAACTATTTGGGGTCACCACATCAAAATAAAGAGCTTCTGCACAGCAAAAGAAACCATCAACAAAGAAACAAGAAATCCCATTGCAAGGGAGAACATATTTGTCAATGTTATCTCCGATAACTCAAAAAATTAAAAATGGAACTCCCATTTGACCCAGTAAACCCACTTCTAGGAATATATCCCAAGAAAACAGAAACACCAGTCGAAAAGGATATATGAACCACTATGTTCATAGCAGCACAATTCACAATAGCTAAGATTTGTAAACAGCCTAAGTGGCCATCAGCAGATGATAAGATTAGAAAACTATGGTACATCTACACAAAGGAGTACTACACTGCTATAAAAAAGAAGGAATTCTTACCATTTGCAACAGCATGGATGGAACTGGAAAGCATTATGCTAAGTGAAATAAGCCCGTCAGAGAAAAGTAAATATAACATTATTTCACTCATTTGTGGAATATAAAGAACATTATAAACTGATGAACAAAAATAGATATAGAGATAAAGAAGCATTGAACAGACAAACTTCAGCAAGAAGGCAGGGGAGGGACGAGGGTGGCGGGGAAGTAAGAAATCAACCAAAGGACTGGTATGCATGCATATAAGCATAACCAATGGACACAGACACCAGGGGAGTGAGGGCATGTGCAAGGGGGTGGGGGAGGCCAGGGGAAGGTCAATGGGGGAAAAGGAGACACATGTACACCTATCTGTAAAAAAAAAAAAAAAGTAAAAAATAGTCCTTTTAAAACCTAAAAAAAAAAATAATTAACTCAGGAACCAAAAAAAAATTGCATTGTAACAGAAAAAAACAAACAAACAAAAAAGAATGAGCCATTAAAACAAGACAAAAACATGCTTGGGTAGTCCTGACAATGGTTCAGTAGTGTATCCCTTCAGGAACACAAAAACATCTATTGAGAATGTTCAGGCTGGATTCTAGGATGGGAATTAGATATTCTTATCTTTCTTCTAATAATATCCAATGTCACCAACCTACAGAAAATCTACAGCAAGTTTTGTAGGACTGCTTCCCATTGCTTAGATTTTCACTGGTTACATCTAACTTTTCATTTTTTTCAAGTTAAATGTAAAACACTGCATTTCCATCTTTGTGAAAAGAAGCATTATTCTCCAGCTGAAACAAATTATTTTGTTATATAAAATACTATTTCCTCACAATGAATTATAGTATAAATTTAACTCTCAACGTCTGTTCCAGTTTGTTAAGACATTTTCTAATCTACAATTTTAAATTCTGCTTTTTTAAAATAAAATATTTTACAATTTCTAGCCCAGCCGGCGTGGCTCAGTGTTGAGCATCAACCTATGAACCAGGAGGTCACAGTTCGATCCCCAGTCAGGGTACAGATGCCCAATTTGCGGGCTCAATCCCCAGTATGGGGCGTGCAAGAGGCAGCCAATCAATGATTCTCTTTCATCACTGATGTTTCTATTTCTCTCTCCCTCTCCCTTCTTCTCTGAAATAAATAAAAATATATTTTATATGTATTTTTTGTCTTTTACAATTTCTAGTTTCTAAACCAGGTTTACAATATGTTACAAAACTGAATCTTAGAACCAATGAAATATTTTCCTTATAGATTCCATGTCAAATATGTTCATTGCAGATCTTAAGAGTAGAAAGTAAGTATGTGAAAATCCCAATTACACTAAGACCTCACTTAACATTGTGGGTAGTTTATTGGAAACCAAAACTTACAGCCAAATGATGATAACAAAACCAATTTTACCCTAGGCTAATGGATAGAAACAAGAGTTAAGTTCCTACCACATATTACTGGTCACAAAAACATCATCAAACTTCTAAATAAGACCCAAAACACTTCCAATATTAAACTGTGAGGTAAATGAGAGTTCTACATACATGTAAGAAAGACGAATAAAAACAAGTAAGATAATGATTTCCACTCCACTGATTCCATTCCTGGTCTTGGGTGACCAGAGTCTCTCCCAGCAGGTCAGGATGCAAGGTGGGGCCCACCTTGGCCAGGATGCCCTTCCATCATCACAGGGCCACTCACACCCACGCTCACTTAGACTCACTTCATCAGGTCAATTCACCTCACACACACAACTTTGGGATATGGGAGGAAACCAGAGCCCACAGAGTCCAGACATGGGGAAAACTTGACTCAGAAAAGTGGCCTTATCACGGAAGTAATTTTTTACTTCTCATCTACTATATTTATAAAACCCTAATATGCAAATAAACCAAACAGCGGAACAACTGAACAACCGAAGAACAGGTTGCTATGACGTGCGCTGACCACCAGAGGGCGAGCACGAAACATGGCAGACGTTGGCCATGGCGGGATGGTGGATCAGGTGAGCTGGGGCGCCAGACCAAGGAGGGGCGTCATCACTGTCATCAGGCCAAGCCTCTGGTGGTTACTGAACATTCTTTGCTCCTGCGTGCCGCAGTCCTGGCGGGTGCTCACACCTGCTGCCAACTCTCGCACCTGCTGCCGGTGCCAGCCCCGCTCACACCCACTGCCGGTACCGTAGCGCTGGCACCAATCACTTGGCATTGTCAGCAGGTGCAAGCAGCAGCTGCCAGCCCCAATCGTCCCTCAGGGTTTCTCCACCTCTCTCTGCTTCTGAGGAGCAATCAGAGCTGGCAGCTGACTCTCGCACCCACTGCCAGCGCCTGACACTGGTCCTGATCGCTCAGCACCATCAGCTGGTGTGAGCAGCAGCTGCTGGCCCCAATTGCCCCTGAGGACTTCTCCACCTCCCCCTGCTCGTGAAGGGCGATCGGGGCAGCAGCCGCCACTCACACCCACTGACGGCGCCAGCCCCACTCACACCTGCTGCTGGCACTGGCCCCAATCACTCTGCGCCATCCATGGGTGTGAGCGGGGCCAACAATGTCAGCGCATGGGAGCGGCGGCTGCGGGGGCTGCTGGCAGACAGGTGACTGGAAACCACAGGGGGAGGGCTCAGGTGGGGGCGCAGAGGATGGGCCGAGATCCACCCTTGTGCCCACCGCAGCCTCACAGCCCACAGTTCCTTTCAAGGTGCACAAATTTGTGCACTGGACCCCTAGTTGTTATAGATGAAAATGATGTTTTTCAGGTACCTACTGTATTCTTTTTTTCATTATTATTATTTGGGTGTGCAACATGAGCCTCTCCTGTGTGTTTTGTTATTACTTCATCAGAGACAGCTCAGAGTAACCAAAAAAAGAAAAGTTCTCAACTGTCAACTACATGGTTTCTTAACATTCTGAATAAACAGAAGAAAGAAGGGCTGTTTGTCTCACCCACTGACAAGTGAGAAAAATAAATGAAATAGTATTTTGCTCTAAAATGACAACCTGCAGCAGAGACATGGTTAGCCCCCAGCTCCTTTTCCCCCTTAGTAACAGAACTCCAGTTCTGCTGGGAATAACAATGTGACCAATCTTAACCAAATGATAATATACTACATTTCCCAGCCTCCCTTACCAATAGAGTTAGTCATGTGATATGGTTCCAGCCAATGAGATATAAACACAGGTTTTGAATGAGACTTCCTATAAGATCCTCTAAAGGAGGGACAAAATCAACTGGCACTGTCCCCTTTGGTACTTCCTCTACTTTGGAAAGTACATGTGATGGCTGGAGATTAACAACCATTTTACACCATCATGCAAAGACCTTAAAACTGCAGACTTAGCTTTCACCTTCTATGAATTCGTATATCAAAGCCAGCAACTTTCTAACTATGCATTTTGCATTATATAAAGAAAAATAAAACCCCTATCTTATTTAAGCCTCCACTTTTTGGGTTTTCTATGACATGCAGCTGAATTTAATTCAAAGCAATACAATGTAATAGGAAAGAGAGATACAGAAAATGTTCTATAAAAAGCTACAAAAGAAGACACTAATTCTGACAAAGGCTGTATGGGAGTCCAAAGGATAAATATATAGAGAATGCAAACATATGAGTTGGTTCATTCCTTTGTACAACTATCATTGTTAACCACTATACTAGGTGCTGGGATAAAAACATAGTGGCTGCCCCTTAGGAACTTTGAAATGGGGTACAGACAAATAGAAATGATTAAATACAGGGTTGTTTACATGGGGCAGCCACACACAGCCATTCTGGGTCTTACAAGGAATGGCATCTTTTTCTAACACCCATAAAGGAGCCATCCAATTATCAAAGACTGTACTCAAAGGCCTCAGCCCTTCAACTATAAAAACAGTAACACAAGTAAACACAGGGTACTTTGAGCAGGATTTGTACCCACAGGTAAGGCTATTAGCTAAAAGCACAGTTGCATATTACCCGTGGATTTGATTTCTCCTTCACTGCCACCTCATCCCAATTTTTCTGATCATAGACAACCATGCTTTAGTGTAGTCTAAAATCAAAGTAATTTCTTTAAAATGGCCAAGAGGACACCTAAACCTAAGGGAAACCATAGTAAGAAACAGAAACAGTTTTAGTATCATGTCCTATGGTTGAAAGGTCATGCATTTTTTATTTCATTTGTTATCAGTTAATTTAACAACACTACTGAGTGACTAAAAATTAAGCAAGATTGTGTTTTCCACACTTAGAGCATAGAGTAAAGGGAGAATTAAACACAAGCGTCTTTTTTTTCCTCTGCTGTTGTATAAACACACACACACACCAAGAATAAGTAGAATATCTTTCAAAACAAAACAATAGGAAATCACTCTTGGCTGAAAGCACAGGCTTAGATCATGTTGATTTCTTCTTTAATCCT
>NW_006286140.1:3817919-3822320 GCF_000327345.1 Myotis davidii
GTTGATTTCTTTTAATCCGGCTGAAGCAAGTTTCTGCATTCTTTCTGGGGCCTCCACCTACAGAGTTGTTAGGACAACAGCCAACACATATATTTAATTATGTAAGTATTCAATGCTATCAGCCAGCTGTTGCTAGTACATAATACACTGACCTCTTTCACTCACTCTCTTGCTTAAAATGGCAAAAACAAAGCAACTGTTGATGTAGCAGTAATCATAAAATATGCAAAATACTGTTCTCCAAAAAGATTTTAGATAACTACAAAACTCAGTTTTGCATTTTAAAATGACTTACTACTTCTGAACTGTTTTTTCTGTTCCTGATTTGCAAATTAAGAAATCTTTCAACTGTAAATGTAACTGTTCCTTCATTTGTGGATTTTTTTTTAATTCAAACAGCATTTCAACCTTCAAATATACTTTTTCCTTTATTTCCCATCAAATTTCTCACTGGGATATGTCACATAATAATCTCCTTGCATTCCCATTCATCTCCATGTGTTTCCATAGTTAGGGGATAAGCAACTGAAGCCTGTAACAGGAAATTGGTCAAAATCTGCTCTGAATTATATAACTCGTCCCCCTCACTTTAGGAATCAACAGAGAGCTCTTCATTTATGTTTCCAGAAAGCATGTTACTCCAATACCATTATTAACCCCAGACTAGCCAATGGGGGGCGGGGAGAGGAAATAATACCAAAGTCCTAGCAACAACAGAAAGTAGACTAAACAAAACCATGACTTAAGTCTTGAATAATACTAATTCACATGTGGTACAAAAGAAGAAGACCTAACACATAAACAGCAACTTTTGCAGAGCAGTTTGGTCTTCATGAAAGCAGCTTTCCATTCACTAAATAACTCAGGGCCAACTGTTTACCAGGCACTGTTCTAGAGACAAGGAGTCCTTCAGTAAACGGCAAGACCATGTCATTGTCTGCATACATCTTACTGTTTGACTCATTCCACAGAGATCCTACACTTAACCTTTCTAACACTTCTACTTCTTCCCCCACGACAGCCATGTTGATTTTTCCCCCACTCTGGTCATATATCTGCTATTCTTTGCTCATTCATCAAAACTGAATTTAATACTCAAAGGTAAGGCAAGTGCTGTGATAATAATATAACTGTATAGTTTATAATATACTTAACATAAAATATATATACTTAACATAACAAATATTAACAATGACCTGCTGATGCATGTGCAGCAGAGTGATGCTAAACTCTCTTCCAAAAAGAAAAGAATAGGTTCGATCTAATTATACAAACATGTATCGAGTGATTACAACTATTTGACAAACTCAAGGCCAAACATGACAAGGTTTTTATCTACAACTTTCTTACCCTCAGGATGAGATGCCTCAATTAATCTAATGGCCAAGGTCCTGAAGCTGGCTAAGCTCACTGAGGCTGGCAGGAAAAACAGGGTCCTGCCATTCACAGCTGAGCTTCAGCCAGCATGACCAAGTGACTACTCCAAGAAAAGAGAAAAATTCTTACCCCTTTTACAACTTCCCTCTGGAAAGAAACTGTAGACCAACAGTGACAAACAGAAGTTTCTAACCTCATTTAGAACAACAAGGGACAGGTTTCTTCCCAGCTCATAAGCAAAACATAAAAAGCAAAACAGCATATTTCTAAAGAGGGTCCTTTAAATACAATATTTGAGCTGGCCAGCATGGCTCAGTGGTTGAGTGTTGACCTATGAACCAGAAGGTCACAGTTCAATTCCTGGTCAGGGCACATGCCCAGGTTGCGGGTTCAATCCCCAGGGTGTGGCATACAGGAGACAGCCAATCAATGATTCCCTTTCATCATCGGTGTTTCTCCCTCTCACTGCCTCTCCCTTACTCTCTCAAATAAATAAAAATATGTTTTTTAAAAATTAAAAATACAATATTTGAAAATTAGAATGTTCTTTCCCCGTTTGTAAATATACAGCCTGTTACTAACTAGGGATTCAAACTGGCTTTGGGGCACCATTCTTAGAATAATTGACAAGCAGTCTTTACTAATAGTATCTGTTTCCCAAGAAAAGAAAAATCATTACATGGTAGAGTCTCAGAATCAAAGACTCCATAAAAAAGGATTTTCCTGAGGTCAATAACCTGACCTCAAGACTCAATCTAGTAAAGAGGCAAATATGTAAACAAATAATAAAATGTAATATGCAACAATAGATGTTTGTATGGGATAAAGAGGAGCACAGAACAGAGGGTGATTACCTCTGTGGATCTTGGTGGTAAGGGGTTGGAGTTAGAAGGGAGATAACCTTTGATATGAGTTCCAAAAGATTAACTGGTTGCCAGGCAGAATTACATGAGGTATGTGAGTGTGAGTGTGTGTGTGTGCGCATGCGCGCGCATGAAGACATGCATTTGGGGGAAAGGGAGAGCATGTTCCAGGGGAAAGAATATATGCAAACACATTATGTGTTTGAAAAATCACATAATATAAGGGAAAAGTAAAATTCTATAGATTAGTGAGAAATGAGGTCAGAAAAGTAGACAAGGAACAGATTTTTTTAAATACCTTGTTACAAAAAAAAGAAATACCTTTCTACACTAATATGTTTATCTGAATGTATCCTGTGGATGAGAAGGAATTGTTAAAGGAGAAGAAAGCATGGAGGAGAGGAAAACATGAAGTAGAAAAAAAAAGAAGCTGAGAAAAGCTAAAAGTCTACTGTAATATTAAGAGCAAGAGATAATGAGGACCATAACTAAGACAGTAACAATAGATATGGAAAGAAAGGATTAAATTCAAAAGATATGGTCTAGTTCAGTGGTCAGCAAACTCATTAGTCAACAGAGCCAAATATCAACAGGACAACGATTGAAATTTCTTTTGAGAGACAAAGTTTTTAAACTTAAACTATATAGGTAGGGACATTGTTATTAACTTAATTAAGGTACTCCTAAGCTGGCCTTTGCTAAAAACGCCCTCAATCTGACTGAGGGACGTTTGCTGAGGTCGACCCCTTCCAACTCTTCCATCCACACTCGTCTTGTATACTTGTTTCATCTATCTCCTTTCGTTCATCTTCTCTATATGTCCAAACCATCTCAACATACCTTTCTCAATCCTCAACACTACATCTTCTTTCACTCCACAACGTCTCCAGTCGCCCAACCAACCGACACCCCCCACTTCTTCTAACGCCACTTCTTCAAAATAGACTCACCCAGGCCGAAAACCGACTTCTGCGCATAGGCCATGAAGTTTCAATCACACTGTACATGCGTGCCCATACATGGAATTTTGTGGAAGAGCCACACTCAAGGGGCCAAAGAGCCGCATGTGGTTCGCGAGCCGCAGTTTGCCAACCACTGGTCTAGTTATGGCAATTTGATGAAACATGAGAACACACTGGTTCACTGCGAGTGCCAAGAGGAACATTTTATTACCACACTAGAGGCCCAGTGCACGAAATTCGTAAATGGATAGGGTCCCTAGGCCTGGCCAGCGATCAGGGCTGATCAGGGCCTTCCAGCTGCTAGCCGGGCCTTCCTTCATTCCGCCCCGTCCCCTGGTGGTCAGCACATGTCATAGCAAGCAATCGAACTCCTGGTCCCCTGATCGAACTCCCGAGGGGACACTTTGCATATTATCCATTTAAATATATAAGACTAGGGGCCTGGTGCACGAAATTCGTGCACTGGGTGGGGGGTGAGGGGGAGTGTCCCTCAGCCCAGCCTGCCCCCTCTCACATACTGGGAGCCCTCAGGCATTGACCCCCATCAATCTCCAATCGCAGGATCGGCCCCTTGCCCAGGCCTGACGCCTCTGCCAGAGGCATCAGGCCTGGGCAGGGGACCCTCATTTCCCCACATCACTGGTTCTGCCCCCAGCCCAGGCCTGATGCCTCTGGCCCAGGCGTCAGGCCTGGGCAGGGGACCCCCAGACCCCTCTGATTGCTGGCTCTGCCCCTGGCCCAGGCCTGATGCCTCTGGCCCAGGCGTCAGGCCTGGGCAGGGGACCCCCAGACCCCTCTGATTGCTGGCTCTGCCCCTGGCCCAGGCCTGATGCCTCTGGCCCAGGCATCAGGCCTGGGTAGGGGACCCCCAGTCCCCTCCGATTGCTGGCTCCGCCCTGCGCCCAGGCCTGATGCCTCGGCCAGAGGACTTGACCCTCATCACCATCCGATCGCTGATCACCGGATCGGTCCCTTGCCCAGGCCTTAGGCCTCCAGCAGAGGTGTCAGGCCTGGGCAGGGCACCCCCAGCTCCCCGTGGTTACAGGCTCCGCCCCTGCCCAGGCCTAACGCCTCTGGCCAAGGCATCTGGTCTGGGCAGCGAGGACCTCCAGCTCCCCGCGGTTTCAGGCTCCGCCCCTGCCCAGGCCTAAGGCCTCTGGCCAAGTCATTAGGCCTGGGCAGGGGACCCCCAGCTCCCA
>NW_006286140.1:3822410-3823946 GCF_000327345.1 Myotis davidii
GCTTTCCCTTTCGCCTCATTCATTGTGCCTACATATGCAAATTAACCGCCATTTGTTGTCAGTTAACTGCCATCTGAGTTGGCAGTTAATTTGCATATAGCCCTGATTAGCCAATGAAAAGGGTATCGTCGTACGCCAATTACCATTTTTCTCTTTTATTATATAGGATAAGCAATAAAACATTGGGCAAAAGGAAAGAGAAGGGAGAAGTCAAGAGGAGAAAGGAAAAGATATGTTAGAAGTAGAGTCAGTCCTTCAATCCACAGAGAAAAACAGGGGAAAGAAACAGGGAACCAAGAAAAACTCCCCATCTATATGATGGATGACTATGCAAGCAAAGAAGATAAGCAATAGGAATAGAAACACTAGCTAGGGAAAGGGAGAGGTAATGAAGAGGCTCTGATGATTTGAAGTGCTAATGTGTCATCTAAATAAAGAAGTATAGGAAACAGTGGGATACACAAGTCTGGATATTAGAAGGAGAGACTAAGGTCTGAAACAGAAATTTGGGAATAATCAGCATATAGATAGGATCTACACAATGGAAGTATATAGATGAGAAATGGTCAGGGGTAGTGTAAACTCATATTAGACACAGCACTATTTAGAGGGGGAAAAATCACATTGGACAGTACCTGATCAATAACACATACTAAGACAAATAGTAAAATACTTTGAACTTTGCAAATAGAGGGAAACTTGTGGGTGGGCAAGGATAGCTGAAACAATGAGACTGTGACTGGAAAAGCTTACAATGATTCACTGCATGTGCTATTGACATTTTAAAAAAATAACATAAAACTGATATTGAATTAAAGCTATTTCGTACAACTAGAAAAGCTAAAATTAAAATATCTAAGTTTAAAGAAAATTCCACAACCTAAAGTATTAAAAAATAAGTTTAACAAAACAACTTGTGTTACCTAACTTGTTTCTTGCAAAAGGCCAAACTAAATCCCAATGTTTTATCTTCCAATTCCAAATTTTTTAATTAAAAAAGAAAAAGACAAGTTAAAATAGAACCAGTCAAGCTCTGGCCAGTGTGGTTCAGCTGGTTGAGCATCCTCCCTTGCACCAAAAGGTTGCAGGTTCGATTCCTGGTCTGGGCACATGCACAGCTGTGGGCTTGATCCCCTGTAGGAAGTGTGCAGCCATTCAATGCTTCACTATTCTTTTAAAAAAAATAGAACCAGTCAAATATTTTATTTTATTTTTAACTGATAATGACTAACTGAAAGGGAAAGTTTTTCTCTATTCTTAAGTCAGCTTTTTGAAGGCAATTTATTTTACAAATTCAAGTTGAAATAATATTCTGGTACCTTCCCCAACTTCAATTTACGATGAAGAACTCAAAGTTAAATCTACATGAAGCAAAAAAAAAATATTTTCATAATAGGAACAGCTATCCAATAATGAGGATGATCAACAGAATTCTATATAAGGAGCTTTCCTATAGACAGAAGATATACAAAGCAGGTTTCCTCTGTCTCAAAACACACTTCTTTGTCCATTTCTCTTTATATTTCCATGTGTTCT
>NW_006286140.1:3825829-3830061 GCF_000327345.1 Myotis davidii
CATTTTTCTCTGCATGTGCTATTGACATTTTAAAAAAATAACATAAAACTGATATTGAATTAAAGCTATTTCGTACAACTAGAAAAGCTAAAATTAAAATATCTAAGTTTAAAGAAAATTCCACAACCTAAAGTATTAAAAAATAAGTTTAACAAAACAACTTGTGTTACCTAACTTGTTTCTTGCAAAAGGCCAAACTAAATCCCAATGTTTTATCTTCCAATTCCAAATTTTTTAATTAATAAAAAAGAAGACAAGTTAAAATAGAACCAGTCAAGCTCTGGCCAGTGTGGTTCAGCTGGTTGAGCATCCTCCCTTGCACCAAAAGGTTGCAGGTTCGATTCCTGGTCTGGGCACATGCACAGCTGTGGGCTTGATCCCCTGTAGGAAGTGTGCAGCCATTCAATGCTTCACTATTCTTTTAAAAAAAATAGAACCAGTCAAATATTTTATTTTATTTTTAACTGATAATGACTAACTGAAAGGGAAAGTTTTTCTCTATTCTTAAGTCAGCTTTTTGAAGGCAATTTATTTTACAAATTCAAGTTGAAATAATATTCTGGTACCTTCCCCAACTTCAATTTACGATGAAGAACTCAAAGTTAAATCTACATGAAGCAAAAAAAAAATATTTTCATAATAGGAACAGCTATCCAATAATGAGGATGATCAACAGAATTCTATATAAGGAGCTTTCCTATAGACAGAAGATATACAAAGCAGGTTTCCTCTGTCTCAAAACACACTTCTTTGTCCATTTCTCTTTATATTTCCAATTGTTCTTTCCAGTAACTTCACTCAGATTCCATCTATATTACCATGCATTTCTACAAGCAAAGGTGGTTCAAAGAACTGGTGACTCTTGTCTATCTACTATCAGTATGGCTAAGCCACAATGCCCATTTGGGTTAATAATGCACAAGGTCAAACAGAGGTTGACAGTCCATGATCAAAGCAAGCTGGCTATTCTTTCTGTCATTTATATAGAACACACAAGATGTGTTTATTTTCACCAGCCTCTGCATGACCTCCTTTAGGTGGCATGGAAAAGATCCCACATTTCTATAAAGCATTAACTAAAGCAGTTTCCTTAAATGATACTCTCATTAAGAGCAAATTTTATTTTTTTGAAACTTTTGATCTCTTTCAAAAACATCTTTGTCTGCTCAAGAACCCCTCAAGTTAAAGGCCATATGTCTAAATCAAATTGGCATAATGGATAAAACAAGGACAAGGCAACCACAAATGCCTCAGAGGAAAAGGGATGCATTCAACAGGCTGCCATCACCAATCATGGGCTGAGCAAGTTTTCCAAAATTAGTAAAGGCAATAGCACTTAAGATTTGAAAGTCATCAGGCAGCAAAAAAAAAAAATATTTTAACTGCATTTTTGCTATTTAGAACTCCTACTCTTTTATCAATCTGAACATCATTTATACAAACACTGTAAACCTTTAGTAATTAGATCACTAGTAGAAAACCAGTAGAAATACTGAGCAGTACACCCTACAGATTAATACAGATATGCTTTTTCATACCAGATACTTTAATCAGATTAAGGGATTATTTAAAGATAGAGTGATTTGTTATCAGCACTAGTTTATAAAATGAAGATTTCCCATTAATTTTAAGCCAATATTCTCTCTGACCAAGATTAAATAATATTCTTCCCAATATTGTTTATACTGTGCAGTTGCAAAACTAATATTTTGACCACCACCAGGAGAAATAACCCACACTCCCCCTCCCCCCCTCCCCGCCCAAAGAAATCTGTCCATGGCCATCTTGTCAGAAATTCACAATCAATTCATGGGTCTTCATCAATGAAAATGGATTAATCATATGGAAGACAGTAAATCCCTCAGAGTCATTTTTCTTTACTCCTGTTAAAATAAGATGGTCTAGCCCTGGCTAGTGTAGTGCAGTTGCTTGGAGCACTGTCCCGTACATCAAGGTGGCGGGTTTGATTCCTGGTCAGGGAACATACCGAGGTTGCGGGTTCAATCCCTGGCTGGTCAGGGCACATGTGGAAGTTCAGGAAGAAACCAATCTCTGTCTGTCTGTCTATCTATCTATCTATCTATCTATCTATCTATCTCCCCCCTTCCCGCCTCCATCCCTTCCACTCTTTCTAAAAATCAATGGAAAAAAAGATCTTCAGGTGAGGATTAAATTAACAAAACAAAACAAAAAACAGATGACCAACACTGGGGATGAGTGGCAAAGGGAAGCAATCATTATTTATAGGTGGTCCCAGTAAGAAAAAAATAGGTCCTAGCTCAGCCGTGGGCAAACTACGGCCCGTGGGCCAGATCCGGCCCGTTTGAAATGAATAAAACTATTGAAAAAAAAGACCGTACCCTTTTATGTAATGATGTTTACTTTGAATTTATATTAGTTCACACAAACACTCCATCCATGTTTTTGTTCCGGCCCTCCGGTCCAGTTTAAGAACCCATTGTGGCCCTCGAGTCAAAAAGTTTGCCCACCCCTGTCCTAGCTCTTCCTTGTAATCTTTGCATTTGAGCATATGAGACTGAGTGCAACAAAACAAGGAGAAAGGAAATCCTTGTCAGACTCCCCTTGAATTTGTATCTTGCCTTACTAACCTGGGGTGGAATGCATGCAAGAGAGGAGGGTGAAGGGAAAGGATAGAACTGAAACTGAGAGAAGGTTCGATTCCAGTCAAGAACATGTACCTTGGTTGCGGGCACATCCCCCGTGGGGGGTATGCAGGAGGCAGCTGATCGATGTTTCTCTCTCATCGATGTTTCTAACTCTCTATCCCTCTCCCTTCCTCTCTGTAAAAAATCAAAAAAGATAAATAGGTAGCATGACAAGGTATAATGAGTTTAAGAACTATTCATCTTTGTTTTTCTTTGTTAGGAGATGATGACAAGGGGGAAAGCAGCTAAATAAAGCAAAATGCTTGACAAGAGTAGGTAATCTATCACTAAAAGTTTTTAAATGTATAAATGTCACTTGAATTTGATGTTTTCTCAAAGTCAATTTATTACTGTGCTTTTTTTACAGCATTGCATTTATTTTGGAAACAAACCAAATGTTAGCTTAGATGTTAACAAGAACTAGTTGCAATTATCAAATGTCTTCAAAGCCATAATTTTTAAAAATACTTAATCAACTCTAATATTGTTTTTAAATTATCTTCCAATCAAGCAGAATAGTGCATTAAAGGAATCTGTGCTTGCCTGCACCGGCTCTGTAGTGTTAAAATGACAACCTTTCTCATATGGTTACCTCACTTAATCATTCAAACACCATATCATTACTCTGAGCCACATTCACAACACAGTTTACGTGCATAACAAAATCCATTAACACAAGTTATATCTGAGTTTTTAAACTTATAGAAACAATCTAGAAGTATATACATTAACCCTATAAAATCCATATCACTACAGTGATATCTACCTCAATTCTACAACTGATTACCTGACATCTTTATCTGGGAAGCAGAGTAATAAAATGACTAAACATACAGACTCCTAGTCAGACTGCCTACATTAAAATCCCACCTAACCCCACTTATGAACCGAACAGTCTTAGAAACTTCATATATGAAAGAGAGGCTCTTCATCTGTCAAATAGAAATAAAATTGAAATCTACAATGTGACAGCCTGCAAAAATTAAGCTAGATAATATCCAACTGATGTAAAGCACTTTGAGTAGTCTGCCACAAAGAATACAATCAATAATGATAAAAGACAATCCATTATTTTAATATAATATTTAGCTGTGACTTCAAATACAACATGATTAAAACCAAAACATGTCTTCCCTCTAACTGAACCGCCTTTCTGGAATTCCCTATATCATTCTAGTCAAAAATCTAGATGTCATATTCAATAATGCTAAAAGTGTAAAGAATTCTTCTTTCTCAAGTCGACTCCTTCCTTTCAACTCTGAATGCGGCCACCAGAAAGGAGGCATCAGTACCTGGACTACTGCAACTCTGTCCTAGGGACTCCTGATCTAGACTCATTTATACCCAACCATCCTTCACACTGCTGCATGATATAACCCCCTGAGACCAAGAGAGTAGGCACATTTAGAATATTATTTTTTTTAATTTACCTTTTACAATAGCATAAAGATAAAAAAGTACTGCACAGGTAAAAGGAGAAAGAATAGAATACTTTTTAAATTAGTGATACTGGAACAATTCAGTACCTATGTACACTTTTAGGGAAAAACTAAAAGATTCACAGGA
>NW_006286140.1:3830109-3842553 GCF_000327345.1 Myotis davidii
CAGCCTGTGGACCAAAAGGCCTCTGGTTCAGCTGCAGGTGGAGCCCTGGCAAGATCAGGGTGCATGGAGGAACCATCCAATGGATGTCTCTCTCTCACATCAGTTTCTCTCTCTCTTTGCCTCCCTCCCTCCATCCCTCCTCTTTTTCAATCTGTCTCCCTCTCCTCCTTCCCTTCCACTCTATCTAAAAAAAATCAGTGGAAAAATTATTCTCAGGTGAGGATTAACAAAACAAAAAAAAAAAAGAAGACAGCTCAATGTAGTCAAAATCAAAATCAAAATCACTTGAAATTATATGGAAGGGCAAAGAAAAGCCAAGACACCCTTAAAGAAAAACAAAAACACATGAACATTCTCAAATATCAAGACTTAATATAAATCTATACTAATTATGGCTGTGTACAACAAGTATCATAATAAGGAAATAGAATAATAAAAAATAAATAAAACCCAGAGATAGACCCAAGCATCTATGGACACTCAATATGACAAAGTGGGTAATCTATATATATAAAAAGCCAGTGACTGGAACGCCATAACAACCAGAATGATCGGTCACTATGATGCCTACTGTGGCCAGTGAACCAGACTCTCAACATAGGAGCTGGCCCGTGGTGGTCAGTGCACTCTCACAGGGGGGAGCGCTGCTCAGCCAGAAGCCAGGCTCATGGCTGATGAGTGCAGCAGCGGTGGCAGAAGCCTCTCTCACCTCCCCGCTAGCCCCGTCCCTTATTGCCACCCTACCCCAACAGGGGGTGGGGCCAACCAGCCAACTGCCTGCGGCCCCTCCTCCCAGCTGGCCCAACCCCCGATCTTCCCCCCTACTCCAATAAGGGGCAGGCCGGTGACCAACCACCCATGCCCCCACCCCCAGGCCACTGGCCCCTGATCGGCCCCCCCACCCCAATCAGGGGCAGGGCCCACCAGCCACTTGCCCTTGGCCCATCCCCCAATCTGGCCCAGCCCTGATTGGGCCCCAATCGGGGCAGGCCAGCCAGCCGGCCAACCTCCTGTCATCTCCTCCTCCCAACAGGCCCAGTCCCAATCTGCCCCAATTGGGGCCGGGCCAGCCAGACCCCACCCGTGCATGAATTCGTGCACTGGACCACTAGTTCATAGCTAAGGGGAGAAAGGATAAATCTTTTAAAAACAAAAACAAAACAATAAATGATACTGGAAAAATTTGGATCCTACATGAAAAATAATAAAACTTTTTTGAAATTTAAAATAAACTGGACCCCTTTCTAGCACCATATAAGCAAACAAAAAAGTCAACTCCATACAGATTATAAATCTGTGCAAGGAGTAAAAACCGTAAGACTTTTAGAAGAAAATACTGGAGAATACCTTAACTTCAGGGTAAGGAAAGAGTTCTTAAACAATAATAGCATACACTCAAAGGAAAGACATAAATGTTCAACCGAAATTTATCTCCAGCACTAAAGAAAGTCAAAAGATAAGCCACAATTGATATCTGCAACATGTGTAACATGTAATGATTAGTATCTAGTCTACATGTAACATATTCCCACAAATAAATAAAAGACAATTCAACAGGAAAAAAAATTTTAAAGCCATTTCACAAAAAAGGAAAATCAAAATGGCCAATAAACATAAAAGATGCTCAACATCATTAGTAACCATGGAAATGCAAATTAAAACCACACTGAGATACCATCTCCACCACTAGATTGTCAAAAGTTAGACGTCTGGCCATATCAAGTATCAGCAAGAATTGAAAACAACTACCCGCATCCATTAGTGGTAGGAGTGAATGACACATGCATTTGGGAAGAGTTTGGCATTATCTATTAAAGTTTGACTTATGTACATATCCATGACCCAATAATTCAACTCCCAGTTACACATCCTAAAATAAGTCTTGCATATGTGCACCAGAAACCATGTTCAAAATATTCATAGCAGCAGTCTTCATTCATACAAGGAAAGTCCTGGAAAACCTCAACTCTATAAACAATAAAATGGATAAATTGTGGCAAACTCATGCAACAAGGAACCAGAAAAATTTTATATCCATCAACATGGATAAATCATGGATTTGCTTAGGAAAAGAAGCAAATCTCAGAACATCAAAAGTTTAAGTCCAATAAATAAGGTCTAAAACAGGGCAAAACTAAACAACCAATTGTTTAGAGATATACTTAACAGATGATAAATTTACTAATAAAGCAATGGAATGACACACAGAAACCAGGATAAAATTTTCTTTTTAGGATGTGACTGAAAGAGGGACACACGAGAATTTCTAAGGTCTTGACAACATCATATTGCTTATGCTGGGTGGTGGACATATTAATGGCAATATTATTATTATTATTATTTAAACTATAGGTTTCATAAATCTTATATATGCATATTTCATAATAAAACCAATTTGGGAAGAGAGGGGAATGAGTTTTAGATTGAAGTTAGAAGGTGAAGAATCTCAAGTCTGGCTAGGAAGGCAAGAAGAAAAATCCGACTATAGCTAAAATGGATCCATGGGGTGATTAGACCTGAGCATAATTAAATGTCAATGACAAGGCACCAATGGGACTGCAGAGGTAGAAAACATAGGAGAATGAGGAAATAGTTTATGAAATGAGATTTCTAAGAAGGTGGGTAGGCTAAAACTCAGAGCACATGTGAACAGAAGATATTCTTTCACTTTAAACTTGAGGGGACAAAGCAAGAACCAAGGGCTTACATGCTCATCTCCCCCAACAATCTGCATTTCCCTTGCGTTACCAGCACCTAGAACAGTGCTAATGGTCATGGGAGAGAAAAGAGGCTAAGGACTGCTCTGGGTAGGTTCAGGACGTACAGAATGGATTACCTGAGAAGAGAACATTTTTAATACTTAACAAATATTCCAATCACCTATTTGCTAACTTCGCAAATATACAAATCACCTATTACAGTGGTCGGCAAACTGCGGCCCCTTGAGTGTGGCTCTTCCACAAAGTACCATGTGCGGGCGCGCACGGACAGTGCAATTGAAACTTCGTGGCCACACTCAAGGGGCCAAAGAGCCGCATGTGGGTCGCGAGCCGCAGTTTGCCGACCACTGGCCTATTAGAAAAGTTTACATTAACATTTCCTTCTTTAGCAGATAAATGCAAAAACAATATATTAAAATCCAATTTATACTTTTTTGATGCATACTGAATATTGATATTATTAGTAATCTTTTAAAAGCTAATTTCCTTAAATCAAGTCTTACCTCACTTGTAAAAAAATTAACTTCTACTTACTTAATTGAATTTCTAAAGTGGTCTTCCGCTGGGTTTTTTACAGTGCAACTATTCAGGAGCCATAAATCTGCGTCTGATGCATTTTCTGTTAAAAAAAGAAAAAAAGAAAAAAAAAGTGTCACATTTAATCGGTCAGAAATATCCAAGTGCTTACTTAAGTAGCACTGGAACTGGTGGTGGAGAGCAGAGAGAGGTAGAGAAGAAAGGCAAGTAAACAGGCAATTACAATACAGTAGGTAACTGCTATAATGTGGAAATATTCATGAGAAATAGATATTTTAAATGTATAACCTCTGCTATTATCTTTTCATTTAAAATATCAAGAGGATCAACATTTGCTTCCTGTATTTCGAATACTTGAGAGTATTTAATAACTTCCAAAAACTAAAGTGAAACTGTCTTAAACTTGCCTCTGAATAGAAAATTGCCCCTTTGGGACTGCATGTTAATATTTTTCAAGCACATGTATTATCATACACTGAATATTCTTCAGTTTGAGAAGTTATTAAAAATATAATTTGTCCTCCTTGTAAATGTTAAAGACTAACCTTAAACTGAGGCTTTTATTCCTCTCAACAATTTGATTAGATATTGTTACATACTATAATAAACTCACCAGCAGTGCAACAAATCACCCAAACCCATTGTGTTTATAGACATGAATTTACAAATGCCTCAAGAGCTTGACGCTATTCCAACTGCCTTGCTGCCTAAAAGGACTTACACTTTAAAATAGGATGACCACAATGAAAGGAAAACCAAAATTGAAAACTGCAGTACCTTCAATGGTATTTTAGTAAGAACCAAAGCTGAGGTCAAAAAACATGAAGAACTAAGAGGACTAAGGGATGCCTGTATGTACAACCTCCATGCTAGAAGGGGGTTTCAAGTGCGAACATTACATGAAAGGGGGGGGAGCACATCAAAGCTTTAGTAACTTGGCAAAAACTTCTCGCCCAAAATTTTATTATAAAAAATGATAAAATGTTTCTATAAAGATCCAAAAATTCTTGAAATGCTAAAAAGGCAAGGGAAGTTCCTTATTACTATACTCATCTCACTCCTCCTATTCATCCCCGCCCCGCACCACTACCACGGTGTATGTCAACAGCAGAGTGGCCTTTCATAAAACATAAATTTGATTATGTCAACTTCCCTGCTTAAACTTGGAAATGATGGGCATTCACCTACCTCCTCTAATTCCCTCCAAATGATTCCCCACAATGCCATCTGAAAGATACTCCTCTAATATCAATCTGACGGTAGCACTTTGAAATCTTCCAATGATTTCACAGTGATATTCAAGGCCTATCCAGATCTTCAACTTCAATATTCATTTCTCCCCAATTTCAATATTCATTTCTCCTTAAATTCATTCGTCTCCACAGCCACACCAAACCACCTGAAATTCCTAAACCTTGTGCTATGCCATATGACTAAAATACCTTTATTTTCTTCAGAATGGCAACTCAGATAACCCTTCACCTGCCCATCCACCTTCAGTTTCAGCTAAAGGTTTCTTAGAAGCCTCTTCTCTGCACTCCCACAGTAGACTGCATAAAGCATTCTGGCACTTCATAATTGCGTATTAAAATAATTCATTTTTCCAGCCTGTACTTATTACTAGTTAAGAAATACCGAAGACAACAATTTTATCTGAATGTCCAGGATCTAACACAGTAATGGCACAGAACAGACATTCGAGTAACCATGAAACACTAAAGAGTATACAAGTAGATTCAAGAAGAAAGATGACAGAGACCTACATACCAACCTCCTAAAGCTCTGAGGTCATGCTAATTTTTTGAAATGAGCTTCAAGTAAGTCACCAATTTATTTAACAACAATTTAGAGCTAACACTTTATCATACTCATAGCTATATCCCCAGCACTTATGACAGTGCCTGGTACATAGAGGGGACTCATTAATGTACTAAATGAATGTGGAGTTTGGAAAGACAAAGCAAAACTATGAGCAATGTATTATTGCCAGGAGCCAGTCCATCCTTGCTGTTTCAAGGGACCTGGCATATATGGCATACTGTTCTTAATATGTTTGCTCACCTTCTTGGCACTATGTGTTTTAACCAAGGTCACCTCTCCAAGAAAGGTTGTTTCCCCAGGTAGGGATTTTCCCCTGAAGTTAGGGAGGGAATAAAACCCCTTAACTAAGTGCCAGGCGGGTAATTAATCACTAACTACGAACAATCATGCTTTTCTTTACTCCCTGGAATGGAGATAAGAAACGCCCTAACCTTTGGAATAGAGAGAGAACATGGACACAGAACCTGGCTGGATATCCTAACCAGAACTTCGCTAGAGATCCTGACCAGAACTTGGCTAGAGATCCTGGCTAGGCTGCTGATCAACTGAACGCTGTCTCCGTGTCATTCCTTCTTCGCCGACTCTGTCCACACCTTTGGGGACCCCTGGACCTGCTGGGGTTGGACCCCAGCATATTATATCTGTTAGCTCATGGCAAAAATATAAAGACTGTGGATTTATTTAAAACAAATAGCCCAGCCAGCATGGCTCAGGGTTGAGCATTGATCTATGAACCAGGAGGTCATGGTTCAATTCCTGGTCAGGGCACATGCCCGGGTTGCAGACTTGATCCCCAGTGTGGGGCATGCAGAAGGAAGCCGATCATTGATTATCTCTCATCATTGATGTTTCTATCTCTCTCTCCCTCTCTCTTCCTCTCTGAAATCAATAAAAACAAACCAACAAAAACCTAAAGGCAGAACTACTTGTGCCAGATGTCAGGTTGGTATCCTGGTACATTCTTCTATTGAGTCACCATAAAGCCACCAGATAACTCAACAAAAGCTGCTCAAGGAGAACTTCAGCAATATATAAGGCAAAATCATTCCACTTGGTCTGGAATTCTGTCAATGTTAGGATGTGCTGACTTTCAAAATAAAGTGAACACTATGCTGGTGACCCAGTAGTTACAATCAACAGAAAACCTGTGAATATACCAAAATGCCCACAAAATTACCTAACGGAATAGTAACTATCCCACAAAAGAGAAGTCTCTCCTCCAATAAACACAGTTTCTTATCCAATTACTTCTTAACTCAGTTTTGTGTAAATATATCTTACTTATTATTGCCAAAAGATTGTTCTACTTACAAGCATAAAACAGTCAGTCAACAACCACAACATGATGAAGATCCACTGTGTGTCAGGCTATGTTCTAAATTATGAGGGTAGAGCTGTGGCAAGAGTTTCTACCCTCAAGGAGTTTACAGTCTTACGGAGGAAGTGTGATAAAAAACAAAAATAGGGAAACAAGCTAATAATTTCAGTCAATGATATTAGCACAATAAAAGGGGGTAATGGACAAAGAATAACTGGGGGTGGGGAGTGTTGCTAGTCAAAGTAAGTCTCCCTCAGAAGTTCAAACCTGAACGGGGACTTACATGATGGGAAAGAATCTGCAAAGATCAGAAGAGCTTTCTGAGAGATACCACAAAAGCAAAGGCCTAGAAAGAGGACCAAGCTTGCCATGTTCTAGTGACAGAGAGACAAACGGAGTGACTGGCCATAGGGAGAACAGGAGGAGAAAGGTCAGGGATCTAAGAGGCCATTTACTATAAAAAACACTTTCAACTCAGTAACAGCTCCTCAAGAGGAGTGGGACTTTACATTCATGTTCTTATCAATTTTAAGATATCCCAACTTCAAACATTAACATGAGAGGGAGGATGAGAATGAAATGAAGCTGAAACAGAAGAAGTAAGTGAACTTAGCATGTCGTCTTGGAGTAGCACCATCTAAAACAAACAAGAAATATGCAAAAACCTGTCTTTCCAGAACCTCATCATCCAATATACTACCACTAGTAGATGAATAGGTTACTGATTTAAATATCTGAGAAGAGAAGGTTAACATCTTATGGTCTTGCCTTAATCAGAGCATTCATGGCAGGTTCTCCAGTGTTCAGGAGGAAGAAACAATATTACAGAAGAGCCCTTAGGTAAAGAAGGATGAGGTAGATGGACAAGAATGGACCAAGGAAGGAAAAGACAGTAAGAAGACACCACACTCAGAGACAGACTTGAAAAGGACCCAAAAAAGGCTTTTATCTACTTTGAGATTTGACCTTCAGCACTACTGTTAATTCCCGATATGGAACTGAAAGTCATCTGCACATTAGTCAAATATTGCCAATGCCTGAGCTGGAATATCAGGACTGGTTTGGAAGGCTACACACTTTAGGCTAGCCCAGGGGTGGGCAAACTTTTTGACTCGAAGGCCACAATGAGTTCTTAAACTGGACCGGAGGGCCGGAACAAAAGCATGGATGGAGTGTTTGTGTGAACCAATACATGTTAACACTGCTGCTGGAGAAGGAGCGGAGGGGAGAGCAAGAAAACCCTCTGCTCTTTTCGGCTCCGGGGGCAGGATAGAACAGCCGAACAGGCCGGATTCGGCCCGCGGGCCGTAGTTTGCCCACGGCTGGGCTGGCCAGATGGAATCTAGACCTCAAGATATGATTATTTAGTCTTTCATTATCAAACCATAGTGCTGCCATGAAATCACTGTGCATATATTATTCTATATTCTTCCCAGGTAATCTTTGGACCAAATCCAAAAAAGCAGGATTGATGGGTTACCCAAATTCATAGGTAACTGCATTATATACTGTCACATTCTCCTCCCTAAGGCATGTCTCACTTTCCATTTCCATGAGCAACGCAAGACACTGCCTATTATCCATAGCATCACCCACAGAGTGTGTTATCAAACCTGTGAACTTTTGCCAATCAAGAGAGAAACAGAAAGCCAGCTGAGGTTTAACGTGCACTTCTCTTATTATGAATAAGTTGAGTAGCTTCTCATATGTTTACGAACCATTTGCAGGGTTCAGGTTTGTTTTTTTCCAGTTTTCAGTTTGTTCGTATCTTTTGCTAACTTTTATATCAGATAGTCATCTTCATTTCAATTTTTAATTTAGTTACACACATAAACATCCTATATAATCAAAGTCTAGGTGGTGTTGCGTGACGTCATCACAAGATGGCCACCCCATGTCACTACAAGATGGCTGCCACAAGATGGTCGCCATAAGGTGGCCAGCAGGGGAGGGCAATTGTGGGAGATCGGGCCAGCAGGGGAGGGCAGTTGGGGGCGATCAGACCTGCAGGGAAGGGCAGTTGGGGGCGATCGGGCAGGCAGGGGAGGGCAGTTGGGGGCGATTGGGCCGACCAGGGAGCAGTTAGGCATCAATCAGGCCAACAGGGGAGTGGCTAGGGGGCCATCAGACAGGCAGACAGGAGAGCAGTTAGGAGCCAGCAGTCCTGGATTGTGGCAGGGATGTCCCCCAAGGGGTCCCAGATTGGAGAGGGTACAGGCTGGGCTTAGGGAAACCCCCCCATGCACAAATTTTGTATACTGGGCCTCTAGTACTATATATGAGAAAATATTTCTTGTCTATATTAGTTATAATATTTTTCCCCAGTTTGTCACTTTACTTTTTTATAGTTTCTTCATACTTTTTTATACTAGGATATCGAACTTATCTACTTCTCCTCTTAATGCTTCTGGATTTTGAGTCATAATTAGAAAGTTTTCTGTACTCCCAAGTTACCAAGGAATTTACCCATATTTTCTCCTAATACACATATGGATTAACATTTAGATCTTTGATCTATTAGGAATTTATCCTGATACATCAATCTTACTGAAGTTTTAAAGCAGAAGATGAAATAAGATACTACATTCTCATATCAAATTGGAAAATAATAAAAAATATGATACTACCTAATGCTAGCAAAGGAATGGGGAACTGGCAACCTCTTCCTCTGCTGATGCCAGGCGACATAGGAAACTCTTTGGAATGCAATGTAGGGATAGCTATCAAAAATTCAGATGCTGCCCTGGCCAGGTGGCTCAGTTGTTTGAAGTATTGTCTCATGCATCAAAAGGTAGCAGGTTCAATTCCCAATCAGAGCATATAACCAGGCTATGGTTCCATCCCAGGTCGAGGTTGGAGCACATGCAGGAGGCAACCAATCAATGTTTTTCTCACATTCATGTTTCTTTCTGTCTCTTTCTCTCTCCCTCTCCCTCTCTCTTTCTCTCTCTTTCTCTCTCCTCCCCCTCCCTCTCTCTAAAATCAATTTTTAAAAATGTAAACACGCATCAGAATTTCTCCTACACAGTTGTAGCATATTTGCACCACACACATGCATATTTATATGCATACACACATATATGCACACACATATATAGATATATAAAAATATATAATACACATAAATTATTAAATTCTCACTGAAGATTACTGATAAAGCAAAAGACCTAGAAAGCCTATAAGTTGATTATAGGAGATTGACTAAATAAATTATGACACTGCAGCTAAAATACCATTTAGTTGTTTTAAAAAAGGCAAGATAAATCTGTAAGTGCTAATTTATAATAATCTTTGATACAACATCAGATAAAACAAAGCAAGGTGCAAAAGAGTAGGCCTTGTATTTCACTTTTGTTTAAAAAGGAAAAGAGAAAAGGGGAAATTCTATTGTAAGCAAAGAAGATTTCTAAAAATATACATATGAAATTGCTGGAGGTGTCCATCTTGGATGTAAGATGAAGCTTCAGCTGTCCTCCAATATAGTGTTCATGTGTGCCTCTAACATTCTTTCTCTTTTCTTTTTATAATTTTATAAAATTTAATCCTGAGAAGGAACACATCACTATTTAATTTATATTCATCTGTATTGTTTTAATTATTAAAAGCAGGTATTGATTTTCTTCACTTAAAAAAACTAATCAAGCTTTTTACTTTTTTTTTTAATGTTTCCTTTTCCACAGAGCTTGGCATCACTACTGAGGTGAGAACAAAAACTATTTTCCTGTTGTGATCTATCATAAAAACTGACTTGATAAACATTTTCTAAGGGACTTTTCTCCCCACTGCTAGAGCCTTTGTACTCACTGGACCAAGAAAATGAAGGCCATTGCCACACCACCCACTTTGAGTGTGGGAATAGAAAAATAAACTATTATTTGTTCTAATCAAATCACATTCACTTTTCAAACTATTTCTTTATATACACATAATAAATTACTTTTAAGCCTAAAGTAATAAAAATCTGATTAGCAATAATGATAATAGCTAACATTACTGGGTACATATTATGTGTCCAGCAATGAGTCATGCACATCATATCCTTCTTTTTTTCCATTTAATCCTCCAAATTTGTGGTGGGTTCATTTTTACTCAAATTTTATAGAGGGGGGATCTGTGGCTTAGAAGGAAAAGTAACTTGCCTAAAATCACAGACAGAGAGAGTGGCCAGGATTAGAGATCCAGACAAACTGACTCCAGGGACTGACAGTCTAAAAAAATTAGAATGCCTCATTAGTGGCTCTTCGCCTCGTGATCAAAAATAATGCAGACAATATCTAAAAACAAAATATAGAAATGTCACGTGGCCTTGAGGTTGCCTCGTGATATTTCTAAAGAGACTAATGAGCAGGAACTGTTTGGCTATTTCCAACATTTCCAAGATCCTGAACATGTCAGCTCACGGCCTTCTGTTAGCGAGAGACATGCAAGTAAAGGGAGCATTAATAATGATGCAGCATCCTCACTCCAAAGCACAAGCTGACTCTCACAGCAACCAATCTCCACTTCACCCTGCAGGTTTCTGCATAATCATGGCATTATGGAAGAGATGGGCATGGTTCATAGCAACATACTCAGAACAAAACATTTATCTTACACAAGTGTTCCATTTGGAAGTCAACTCGAGGAACAGCATAAAACAGTAAGAGGAGTCTATCCATAGATTTAGGTAAGACAGTTAAACATGTGAATATAAATAAAAATTCACTAAGAGCACAACGAAGATGGGGAAATGTTTGTTTGGACCCGACAGCATTTGATAGGAAAGGGGGGTCTTTACCACAGAACAAACGTACATTATGCTTATTCATACCCATGTGTGTATTTATATTAATACAAATCACTGAGTGCCTACTAAGAACTCAGGGAATAGAGTAAGCTTTTTTTTAAGTTTATTATTTATTGTTAACAGTATTACAAATGTCGCCGATTTTCCCTCCACTTGCTCCTAGAATAAGCTTTAATAGAAGTACTTAAAAGCACCTTTAAGGTGCATCTTAAAAATAATTTCTTAAAATCAATAAAGGCTAAATTAAAATTAAAAATTCTGGTCAATGTATTTTTTTTGTCTACCTTTCATTTGTTCTATATAGGGGCTGTGCAAAGCACAACACTGAGTAACCAGGTTTTCAAAATCTTTTTTTTATTATTGACTTGAGAGAGAGAAAGAGAGAGAGAGAGAGAGCGAGAGAGAGCGAGAGAGAGAGAGAGAGAGAGAGAGAAACATCGATTTGTTGTCCCACTTATGCATTATTGGACACTCCCTGTATGTAGCCTGACTGGAGATTGAACCCACAACCTTGGCATATTAGGACAATGCTCTAACCAACTGAGCTACCCAACCAGAGTCAAAAAAATCTTTTTACAAAAACAATTAAAGTGAACCATGAGAAAGCATTCTCCTTTTAGTAAGCTAGGGTTGGAAGACTGAGAGGATGAGGAGAAGGGGACCGAAACAGAGGAAAGAGAAGGAGAGGAGAGAAAGGGAAAGGAGAAATAGTCTGACAGACAAAGAACATCTGCAGTTCCCAGTCTGAAATACTCGGAACAGGAGCTGATCCCCCACTGCTGAGAGCTGGGGAGTACTGGAGTGCTTCTGAATGAAGTAGAACACAGCAGCTCCTAGGGGGAAACGCTTACTCTTGGAGATTACTCACATGAGTTTGCTCTTTAAAAATACAGGCATCCCCTGCTTGTTGAAAGTTCTGGTTACACCACTTTATTTTTTCGAAAGACCCACATTAAAACCTGTTCAAAGAGGATTTTCACTTTTACAAAAGAAGTGAAAACAGTGTCCAGCATTTGTGATGTAGTGAGTCGGTGCACCCTGAACATTGAGAGCACACTGTTGCTTCTACTAAATGCTGTATTATTTTAGCCTTTGTATGTTAACTGATACGAATTAGTAGGTTACTTTTTGGATCTCGGAAAACTAAAAAACTTTTCCATATAAATCAATGGTAACTGCTTCTTCGTTTTCTGCCATGTCAGCTTAGGAAAAGTTTTATAGGAATGTTCTGCTTCTGGATAGTGGAGAAACCTGTAGTCCTG
>NW_006286140.1:3842583-3845426 GCF_000327345.1 Myotis davidii
TGCTGAAAACTTTGCAAAGATAAAATGAAATCATGAGTCAGCTTGAACTCTGTTCACTGTACAGAGGGAAAAAAACATTTTTTCTTTTAAGTGATAAATAAAGGCTGGGAGAACTCTACCAGCAACTACTGAAAATTAATTACATAGCTAAGTAGGCCTGGCAACAATCTAAATCAGAGTGCAAGACAAACCTTTACTTACTGTGTAGAACAGAACATTGCTAATATTCCCCTGTCCTCTTTACAAATTAAATTGCTCTGTTGGTCCTGACACATAATTAGTTCAGAAGTTACTGTGTCTAAAGAATCCATAATAGGACATCTACTTCTATGATATAAATAGGTTTATAAACTAAGAGCTAATATACACACCAAATGGACCTTACAGGGCACTTCATGAGCTGGTCACCAAGCCTCTACACAAAGCCGCTGCTCACCACGCCGATCTTCTCTGTTATGTTTCTGCCACACTGAGCCTTCAGGCCCTCAGGCATAATAAAACTCCAAAATTGAGAAAAACGAAAATCTAACCCTCCCCCCCCCAAAAAAAGTGGGTAAAGAATATGAACTGAGAGTGCACACAAAAAGGAAACACATGGCACTTGAACATAAAAGATATTCAAACTCATTATTAATAAATAAAAATTAAAAATGCCCTAAGGGAGAAAAACTGTACAATTTTTCATTTCATATATTGTCAAAAAAAAAGGTAAGTTTAAAAACACTGTGCTGATGTCACTGTGAGGAAGTGGCACTTTCCTGCATTGCTGGTGGGAATGCAAACTAGAAAACCACCTGTGAAGGCCATTTAGCAATACCTACCAAAAAGGAAAATGCACATTCTCTGACCAAGAAGTTCTGAGAATTTAGCCTACTATAAACATACTAGAGGCCCGGTGCACAAAAATCGTGCATGGGTAGGATCCCTAGGCTTGGCCGACAATCAGGGCCAATCTGTGGGATGACCAGTGGAGTAATCAGGGGGGCCCTGCTGGCACCTGCTTTGGTAGGCCTGGAGCCACCTGCTCACCAGCCCCGCCCCCCACCACTGCCAGTCGCCTCCCTCTGCGGGGCAACCGGCAGGGCTATCAGGGGGCCCCCACTGGCACCCGCCTTGGCTGGCCTGAGGCCTGCAGGCTGGAGGCAGCTCCTGCATTGAGCGTCTTCCCCCTCGTGGTCAGTGCACATCAGAACTACTAGTCGTTCTGCCATTCGGTTGATTTGCACATAAGGCTTTTATTATATTGGACTTACATATGTGCAAGGTAATTCATTGTAGCACTATTTGTTAGAATAAAAGGTGACTGGTTAAAGGCATCCTATCCTATATAATAAAAGGCTAATATGCAAATTGTCCCCATAAGTGGGAGTTCAACTGACTGGTAACTCTGACACACAGTGACCACAAGGGGGCAGACACTCCGACGCAGGAGCTGCTGAGCGACAGAAACTTTGCAGAGTGCCCTCTCACATTCTGGGACCCCTCAAGGGATGTTAAACTGTCAGTTTCAGCCTGATCCCTGCAGGCCAGGCTGAGGAACCCCACCTGCTAGAGGTAACCTGCTCACTCCACAGATGCCCTTCGAGCCCCAGCACCGCCCCAGGTGCGGCCAGCTGGGAAGGGACTGTGAGAGGTTGACTCCAGGGCGTATCTGGCCTGTCTCTCCCAGTCCCGCCCTGCCGGCCACCTTCCAATTAATTTACTTTCAATGTACACGAATCCATGCACTGGGCCTCTAGTTTTACTATATTCAGATTTGAGACTCCTATAAAGCTGCTCAAAAAAAAAAAAAAAGAATGAATAACCTCAAGTCCTAATATAGAAAGAGCTCTAGATATATTTTTCAGAGAAAAAAAAAAATTAAGACAGTAAAAAACATATACACTATGTTACTAGAATAAATTTTCACCTTTGTTTCTATTTCTACAAAAAATTGTGTGTGTGTATACCAAAAACAAATAAAATGGCTGGGACTGGGGAGAGGAATAACTACAGAATTGATGGGAGACAAGGTAAGAGGAAGATTTTCCTTTGTACAACTAATTTTTATTGTTAAACCTATTCAAAAATTAAGTCTTTCCAAAGTAAAAAAGCAATTGCAAAAAATGTAGCTTGTCTTAATCTCCCTACTATCTCCCCAATTCTGTACTTCCTTCCATAGTCAAACATCTTGAAAGTACTATCCCTGTACCAGATCTATACATATTCTGTCACCTCCCATTCTCTCTTCCAGCACTTCAACCACTCACTATTTTCATAAAAACACTTTCATTGCGGGAACCGATCCCAAATGCCATAGACAGCTAAACACTCCTTTCTTTATGGTGTCAACAGAATCACTCTCCTATTTTCCTCTTACCTCCCTAGCCTCTCTGCTTTATTCATCCATAAATTACACTGCTGATGGGAATGTAAAATAGTATAACTGATTGGGAAAAGAGTCTGGCAATCCTTCTAATTGGGAAACAATGAGTTAACATATGGTCCAGCAATTCCTCTCCTGGGTATACACCCTAAAAAACTGAAAATGGATGTTCACACAAAAATTTATACATCGCCCAGCCAGTGTGTCTCAGTGGTTGAGCATCAAGCTATGAACCAGGAGGTCATGGTTCAATTCCTGGTCAGGACACATACCCAGGTTGCAGGGTCGATCCCCAGTGGGGGACGTGAAGGAGGCAGGCAATTGATGATTCTCTCTCATCATTGATGTTTCTATCTCTCTCCTTCTCCCTTCCTCTCTAAAACCAATAAAAATATATAAAAAATAAAATAAAAAGAAAGACAGTGCCATCAAGGAAGTCTTCTATCTGGAGGTGACTTCAGAGCAGAAATGGGAGGGA
>NW_006286140.1:3845987-3855450 GCF_000327345.1 Myotis davidii
ATGAGTAAACAAAGAAGCAAATATCAAGGAGGCAGAAAGGCATGTTAATGAATAAGCATGGAGACCAAATGAGGAAGCAAACAGATTAGTCCTTGTCAGCAATCAAAAGTTAACACTAGAGAAGTGCTTTCAGCAGAAGCTGGGGTCAAACTCTGATGGAGAATCTGGTATTTCTTCCAGAGGATTTTCTTGTTGTAACAAGAACAAAGAAAGCAGCAAGTTTTCATTCTATGGAACACTGAGCACTTATAAAAAGAATGTACTTACAAAAATATCCTGGGAAAACGTCTTTTCCATCTAACAGAGATTATGCAATTTATACATATAGCTATAATTACTAGTATAGAGAAGTAAAAGAAAAAAAACCCCTATGCATTAAAAATAGGTTAGAAGGAAATGCACCAAAATGTTAGCAGTAGCTATATTTAGGTACTGGCACTCATGCTCTAGAGAGCAGGTCTTCCTGGTTTCCAGAGGCTTCCCGACATGAGTCTGGGCCTGACAAGGCATTTCTTCCCTAAGCTGATCCCTACCATCTGGAGGTTCTTACAGGCCTTCAGAGACATGTTCTGTCTCATCTGACTGGCTCATCTGGACAGGCTGGCTCCCTGGAGTTGGCTTAGGCCCCAAGGGTCTTCTTCATCCAATTATTCAACAGAGGCCCAGGCTTGGACCTGGCAAGCATGGTCCAAGGTTTTAACATTGGCCAGTTCAGAGATTAGCTAACATGGGGCAAAGGTAGGCTGTTAATTATGAGGAAACGAAGCCTCAAGTGGCAAAGAGGTTTTTGTAAAAACAAAAGAACTTAGTAACTGACTACATATGGAAAATGACAGCAGGAAGGATAAAGGTTTCTAACCTAGAAGCTAATCCAAAGAGTGGCACCACTACGGAGAAGCAGGTCAAAAGAGAAGAGTGTAAATTTAGCATTAGACATGTTCACTTTCAGTTACCTATTCAGTGATGTATGCAAGCAGAACTGTGCACAAGCAACTGTAAGTAGTGCATGAAAGAACTCACTGAAGATCAAGGGTGCCCGTGTCACCAAAGATGACAGGCAACAGGCAATGGGGTGAGGAGGACTATTGAGTACCGGGGTTAAAAATCATCAAGAAGATGGAAGTATGTCACAGAGCTATGATGGGTGGGCAGGACTTCAAACAGGAGTGTTTGCCTGACTGAGTAATGGTGACAGACAATAGACTTAATTTATAGTGGTTGGGAAAAATGAAAACAATGCTGACCTCTTCTCTGCCTTATGAATCAGACAGAGGGAATTTGCCTAAAAGTCAAAAGTACAATTAAAATGCTGGAATTGATTTCCTATAAATTTCAGTTTGACTATGCAATAGATTAGAACTAAATAACAACATTTGCATAGCATTTTACACTTACAAAGCATTTTCAAATACATTCTCTCATTTAAGAGCCCCAGGAGGTAAGTATTTACACTCCTCATCTCATGGATGAGGAAACAAGGAAACATATTGTGACAAGCAAAGAATCATCATAAACCGAACCCCAGGAAGCAGGGCCAGTGTGGTCTTGGCTCTGCAGGCTGAGTGAAGGCACTTCGAATCTGCACTATCCATCTTCCCTTTGAGGTTAAGCGCTGTGATGGGGGCTGTCCTTACTACCATGAAAGGGATGAGTTTTTTCTTGATGCCCCAAACAACAAAGTTTGTGCATTTATTCACAGACTAGAGGCCTGGTGCACGGATTCATGCACATTGAAAGTTAATTAATTAGAAGGTGGCCGGTGGGGCGGGACTGGGCAAGATGGGCCAGACACGCCCTGGAGCCAACCTCCCACAGTCCCTCCCCAGTCAACCACACCTGGGGCGGTGCTGGGGCTCAAAGGGCGTCTGCGGAGTGAGCTCAGTTGGTTGGAGTGTTATCCCATATACAAAAAGGTGGCAGGTTCAATTCCCAGTCAGGGCACATACCAAGGTTGCAGGTTCAATCCACAGTCGGGGCACATGCAGGAGCAACCAAATGGACGTTTCTCCCATAGCTATCTGTCTCCATCTCTGGCTCGCTCTCGTGTTCTCTCTCTCTCTCTCTCTCTCTCTCTCTCTCTCTCTCTCTATCTCTCTCTCTCTCCCCACCCCCTCCATTCCTCTCTCTAAAATCAATTTTTAGGGGCAGGCTAGAAGGGGTCAACAGGGAAAAAATAGGGGGATATATGTGCTACTTTCAACAATAAAGCCTTAAATAAAATATTAATTAAATAATTTTTAATATATTTTTTATTGATCTCAGAGAGGAAGGGAGAGGGATAGAGCAATAGAAACACTGCTGAGAGAGACACATTGATCGGCTGCCTTCTGCACGACCACCCCCCCCCAGGGATTGAGTCCAAAACTCAGGCATGTATCAAATCTGTATACTGAAAATTACAAACTTTTGTTGAAAGAAATTAAAGATCAGCCGAAACCGGTTTGGCTCAGTGGATAGAGCGTCGGCTGGCGGACTGAAGGGTCCCAGGTTCGATTCCGGTCAAGGGCATGTACCTGGGTTGCGGGCACATCCCCAGTAGGAGATGTGCAGGAGGCAGCTGATCGATGTTCCTCTCTCATTGATGTTTCTAACTCTCTATCTCTCGCCCTTCCTCTCTGTAAAAAATCAATAAAATATATTTAAAAAAAAAAAGAAATTAAAGATCAAATCATTGGAGAGACTTACCATGTTTATGGATTGGAAGAATCAACATGGTAAACATGTCAATTCTCCCCAAATTAATCTATAAATTTAACACAATTGCTGTCAACATCCCAGCATGGTTTTTGGTAGACATAGACAAACTTATTCCAAAATTTATATGGAAAGGGAAAGTTCCTACAATAGCCAAAATGATTTTGAAAGAAAGAATAAAGTGGAAAGATTCAGTCTACCAGATTTCAGGACTGGGCTACAGTATCAAGAAGATGACAAAAGGAGATCCTCCTAGGGAACATAAACAAAGGAATTTAATCCACTGTCAGAACAGGAAGTCTTCAATATTCACCTCCTCCAGAGTTTGGTATATTTGTAGACCAGTGACTATTCTGATTTCCCAATTCTGCCATTTTCTAAGTGAGAGGACTTATAGTTAACTTGTTCCTTTATCCACCATTGTTTTCTGAGTATACTGTGAGCACATGTTTCCTCCTTTGGCTTTATATCACCAGAGGACAAAAAGCTACAAACAGACCTGATGAAGAAAACTATACACCAAAGAGACATCCTAGACTCCGAGGCAGATGTAGTCATGGATAAGAACAGGTATCATCTCCCTCAGAGAGGTGGTGACTATATTACCTATAATGTATCCAGAAGAAGGAGGATAGATCTGGATTCTGGCTCGCCACAGGTTTTGCAGACACTGTTGGGTATCAATCCTGATACCTATTTCCAAACTGCTTTTCCCTTCCCCATCTCTACCAGAGCCTGAAGTAGCTAAGTACCATGTTCACAGACTTCCTTCCAGTTAGAGGTGGCCATGTGAAACAGTTTGGGTCATAACAAATAAGGGGAAGTCTACTGTGCTACAGCACTTCCAAGAAGGCTTTTGGTTTCCTGGTAAAACAAAGGGAGATGCTGCTGTCAATCCATGCTCCCTTGTAAAGCCTCACGAAAAGGTGAGGTGAGGCCTTAGAGCAGGACCAACCCTCTTGCAACCATGAAGAAAAGGCCAAGAAAATTCAGAACAAGAGTCCTGACATTGTTGAGCTGCCAATCCAGTAAGCAGATAACCACCTTCAAACTTCGTATGTAAGAAAAGTAAATCCTCATTAGTTTAAGCCACTGCTGATTAGGTGTACTGTTATATACAATGAAAAGCACCCCTAATAAATACAGGGTATGTTATCTAAAAATAATTTTTTAAATAAAAATAATGATTTAGCCCAGCTGGTGTTGCTCAGTGGTTGAGTATTAACCCATGAACGAGGAGGTCACAGTTCGATTCCAGGTCAGGGTACATGCCCGGCTTACAGGCTCGATTCCCAGTAGGGGGCATGCAGGAGGCAGCTGATCGATGATTCTCTCCCATCATTGACTTTTCTATCTCTCTCCCTCTTTCTTCCCCTTTCTAATGTCTCTAAAAACTTATTTCTTAAAAAGAAAAAAACTATTTACTAATGCATTAAAGCAGTAACAAATAATGGATCTTCCTATAGCCTTTTAGTGTACTTTCATAACAAATATTAATTTGATGGTATATATTATAATATACATTCCAATATATTATTTCACTTAGCCTCTCTGGACCTCTTTTCCTTTCCCTCATTCAACATGCAGTTTTAAGTGCCTACTACATGTTAGGCATTCTCCTAGGTGCTGGGAAAACAGAAAATGATCAAGATTCAGTGAAGGCCCCTGCTTCCATCCAGCTTACTTTCTAGCAGAAAACTTATTAGCAAAATGAGGCAGATGGAAAATAATCTCTCCTAATGCCAACATCTATGAGGCAATGAACCTAGGTTCAGCATATAACGCATTAGGAAAAAAAACAAAAAAGGAAGGGGCCTTCTGAATGACAGTGAGTCTAGGAGCGGGGGGAAATAAGTGAGTCTAGGAGGGGCAAAAAGTATTAACAGTGAAGTTAGAAATTAAATAATTACATGCCCTGGCCGAGTAGCTTAGATGGTTAGAGTGTCATCCCGATACACCAAAGTTGCAGGTTCAATCTCCAGTCAGGAAGCAACCAATGAATGCATAAGTAAGTGTAACAACAAGTCTCTCTCCCTTTCTCTCTCTCCCTCTTTCTCTCTCTCTTTCTCTTTCTCCTTCTGTCTCTAAAATCAACAAATTGAAAAAGTTAAATAATTACAAAATGAAAGAAGTAGGAAAAGAAGTATTCTCTCAGTCTACGTAGTCACGCTCCACTGGGGCCAAAGAAACTGAAGCAAAGACAACACAGATCCTAAATCAGACCTTAATGGCTAGGTAAAGGGGAACACGGTTAAATCAGGTCTTGGAGATAGCCCTATTGTTTTAAGCCTAAACCAGGAAGAAAGGCTGATAAGCTAAAACTGGTCAAAGGGGTGGAGAAGCTACCTATTACAATTTCATAAAATCTGCCTTAGTTTTTTTAACATACAGTCTACATATTCTTCTATAATATTTTATAATCTTCACTACAGAAAAATCTGTTTATGCTACATTCTACCCAGAAGCAATTTGCTGATTGTAAATGCCTTCTTCCATCTAACCTCATAGGGAAAATAGATCTAAATATTACAAATTATTTAGGAAAGTTAAAATACACAGAATGCATTTGAGCCAAATATGACTAAATACTTATTAAACAGCACCTTATATATTGACTTTTTACACACTACCTATTCTCTTGACTCATTACATAACCCTAATTTTCAGGAATTTGTCATGTCACAAGGACATTTAAAACTTTTCAATTAATTTAGTAAATTTCACATATTTCCCTGGTGAGAACTGTGGGAAACATTAAAGACTAATGTACACACCACCGGAACTCTTGTTTAACCAGCCAATGGAGAACAAGTAAAATGGATGCATACCAGCTGAATACTTTAGCTTAATTCACCTTAAAAATTTTCTCTAACAGCTTTTTATTTAAATTATTTATTTTATTTAAACTTTTAAATTATTTACCTGAGTTCTCTTATACAAGAGAACTCAGGTAAATAATTTAAAAGTTTTACAGTATAGTCAAAAGAATTTTGCTGAAGTGGAATAGAAATACATAATTATTTCTATACTAGAGGCCAGATGCATGAAATTCATGCAAGGGGCTCAGCCCTTGCAGCAGCCCCAGCTTTGTCCGAGAGGTCGTTCGGCTGTCCAGTCTAATTAGCATATTATGCTTTTATTATTATGGATTACAGTCACAAAAACAGATACTTGCCTCTCTATGGTTTACTCTTACAAAAAACTCCAATAGAAATAAAATAATTTCCTAGAAAGTAACTTTCTTTAATATATGGCAACAAGAGCAAAGACAAACATTGTCCTTTTGAATTAAGTGTGCTAAGTATTCTGGGAAATCATGTTACTACTACTCAGAAAACAGATGACCAGAGGAGGTGAGAATATTTTATACACTATAATCACTGGATCTATGCCAAAAAGCATAAAAACATTAGAGACAGAGTTGTTTCAACAAAATCATTTCTACAAAGAAACTATTTCTATTCTGTAGCCTATTCTAATACCATTGTTGATGTAAATATAATAAACTCAATTAAGCAAACAAAAAATTGGTTCCCATAACTATATAGAATAGCACTATATGGCATTACATATAGAAGCTTAGGTAAAAAATTTTAGTGCTAAGTAATCCTATAATTTGAAATACTTCTAAAAATTTTATGTCTCATTTTTCCCTACTATTCTATTTATGGAAGTGTTTTTAAATTAAATCTAGCACTTACGTCTAATATGTAAGATCAAAGTCCAGTTTCATGAGTTTTCAGGCCTTGGGCAGGGGTGTGAGTGTGGAGATGAGTTGTTAAGAAAGCATTTAAGATAAAGAGAAGTAGGGCTCTCTTTCCTGGTGCCTCAGAAGCAGTGGGCTGCTTCAGGATGAACCTGAATGAAACCTCTTTCCCAGCCACTGGCTTACAAAAACTCATTGAAATGGATGATCATCACAAACTTTGTGAGAAGCCTTTGGCCACAGAAGTTGCTGCTGATGCTCTGGGATTAAAATGGAAGGGTTATGTGGTTATGTGGAAGGATTAAATCAGTAGTGGGAATGACAAACAAGTTTCCCCCTGAAGTAAGGTGTCTTGACCCATGCTGCGTAAAGGGTATTCCTGTTGTAGGCCAAGGAGAACTGGAGAGAAAAAGCACAAATCTGTTCAGGTTTGCATTGTAGGTGCCAATCTCAGTGTTCTCCACTTGGTCATTGTAAAAAAAAAAAAAAAAAAAAAAAAAAAAAAGCGGGGGTGGGGGCTTTTGGGGGAGATTCCTGGTCTCATGATACTACTGTGCCTCTGTGCCTCATTGCCTCGGGCCCCAAAGAGCTAGCAGAATCCACAAACTTTTCAGTCTCTCTAAAGATGATGTCTGCCAATATGTTGTGAGAAAGCCCCTAAATGAAGAAGAAACACACGACCAAACTATCCACGATTCAGCATCTTGTTACTCCATGTGTCCTGCAACACAAATGGCAGCATATCGCTCTCAAGAAAGAATGTACTAAGAATATTAAGGAAGAAGCCGCAGAATATGCTAAACTTATGGCACAGAGAATGAAGGAGGCCAAGGCAAAATGCCAGGAACAGATTGCCAAGAGACAGGGAGCTTCTACCTCAAAGTCTGAGTCAAAAATTAGATCTTATGCCCAACTGGTGTGGCTCAGTGGTTGAACACTGACCCATGAACGAAGAGGTCACTGTTTCAATTCCTGGTCAGAGCATGTGCACCTGGGTTGTGGGATCAATCCCCCGTGGAGGGAGTACTGGAGGCAGATGTTCAATGATGTTTCTCTCTCACCAGTTTCCATATCTCTATCCCTCTCGCTTCCTCTTTCTCTAAAAATCAATAAAATAAAATAGAAATGAGATCTTGTACGAGTAATGAATAAATAAGAACAGACATCAAATCTCTAGAGAGGGAGGAAGAGAAGTAGGAATCCAACTACATCAACGGCACCACTTTCATACTGTATATACTGGATGAAGCAGCACCTGGACACCCTATAATCTGCCTGGCCTGTTCTGAGTTAGAAAATAACAGGAAGCATCTTCAGGAAGAAGGAAAAGTCTTAGGAAAAACAGACAAACAAAAAACTCTGAGTTTTTTAAATAAGCTTTTTTAACTGACTAATGATGGGAAAGAAGTTCGGTAGTATGGTGAAGGCTGTCTCCATGGGTCTAGTTCAAAACACTACTACTCCATTCCCTGCATGGTCACCACCAAAAGCTAACCAAGCATTCCTTTTCTTGTCCTAGCAGTCACCACAAACCACCAAATGCCTACTCATAACTTTAAAAACAAACTGTATAGGATCTAAACTCAAGAAAAGAATTCCACAAAAAACTGCATGCGAAAGGTTCTCATCTCCCAAAGAAAGCACATTAATAAACCAATATTCCTTAAAAAATCGTAACTATCATTTATTGAGCATGTTTTTGGTGCCAGGCTGTAAGAGCTTTACATGCATAAACTCAATTCTGACAACTGGTTAGGCAGGAACATGGTTATCACCATTATATGGATGAGGAACCTGATCTTAAATAACTTGGCCAAGGTCATATATTACCAAATGGTAAAAGAAGGTTTTGGATTTAGCCATCTAACTCCAGATTCTGCGACCTGAATCACCACTGCTTATCAAATGTATTTAAAAGTACATCAAAATATATGAGTAATAAAATAAGGGTCTATTACACAGTGCTATTTTAATGTCAGGTATCATTACTTAGATACCAATAATGCCCCATCCCCAGCAGTCCACCCTGTTCAGCAAGACAAATCGACACTGAGACATCCTAGGGATGAGCCTTCCTAGCACCATGGGACTCCAAACTCCATTATCCAACCAAAAGTTTGGTCATCAATGCATCCTTTGGATTGACTGATGACCAAAAGGGGGATGTGTAGACGAAAGGGGCACATGCTAACCTGACAAGCTCAGGGAAGGCCTGCATGGCAGTCCTGCAAACTCTAAAACCTAAAGTAACCACAGGATGGTCTAAAATTAAAACTTTAACTAAAACAGTTATGGTGGATAGTCATGTCCTAGCCAGGTATCTTCTCTGACAAGGTCCATCTTTACCTTAACTGAGCCTGTTGTCCTTTTACATCTACCATAACATATCCTTGAAATGTCAGGGTAACTTGTAACTTCCTTTTTTCCCTGACCCCTCAGGGCACAACCAAATGCCCTGGGTGTCAGGACAGATACCACAAATTCCTTCATTGTCATTGTTATCATGTTAAGTGTTGACTGTTAACTATCCTGTACCCACCTTAGTAAAAGAAATGTCTATCATTTTAGTTTTTATCCCATCCCAGAGGTTTCCCCCACCACCACCCCACTGTGCTCTCTCCCACCTCTCTACTCTATCACCAATGGATTTCATGTAACCCACCTACTTCTCCTCCTTTGATTGTAATGTATAAAAATAGGTGAAAAACCGCCATTCTCTGTAGCATTATCCCAATCCATTGAAATTCTGCTTCCCGGCAATTGTCGACAGTCTGGCTCAAATAAACTCACAAAATACCTTTACAGGTTTGAATGTTTTTACTAGTATGTTAACAATCCAATCTTTTTTATTGAGTTTTGAGAGAGAAACATCGATGGGAGGGGAAAACACTGATTGACTGCCTCCTGCATGCCCACTACAGAGATGAAGCCCGCAACCCAGGTATGTGCCTTGACTGGGAATTAAACAGGCCACCTTTTGGAGTATGGGGTACACTCCAACCAACTAAGTAACACTGGCCAGGGCTCATGAGGCCTCTTTAAAGGATTTGCTTTTAGGAAAGA
>NW_006286140.1:3855479-3881092 GCF_000327345.1 Myotis davidii
GAAAGAGTGAAAATAGGAAATAAAAAAATGGAATCATTTTAACCAAGCTGCTAAAATTAGGCATGAGGACTCTATTCTTATTCTAACTAGCCTGGGGAATTAAACTTTTTTACTGTGGCAATGCCTGTATGTACATTCCAACTTCCAGGTAACCTTCTGATTATCCACCTGAAAGATTCACATATCCACACAACCTGACATCTATTATCTAAACCACCTGACATCTGAGTGATAATCATCCTGGATCAATCCTAAGACTAAGAATGTAGGACTGATAGTTCTCAAAAATGAACTTTTTACTCTAAAAACTCTTAACTTTTCTTTCTTCTTTGAAATATTTCTGGGTTTCTTGGCTAACAGTGTTGCAAGTTTGCAAACTTTGAGACCCTTTAATAAATCTTTCATTCATTTCTGGAAAAAAAAAAAGAGACCAATAAAACCTGCCCTATTAAATAACTAACCTCCACTCTGATTCACATTATAAAATATATGCACATGGTAAGCATCTTGCACGGCCTAAAACAGTATACTACTCCTTCAGTAAACTATAGTTATAAGATTTTATTGTAACAAGATTTGAACAAAACACAGCAATTTCCTTTTCCCACTGAGTTTGAAAAGTATATTGCAAAGGATTTCATTTTAAAGCCATTAATACACTGAATAATGTAAGCACTATAAAATAAGTCTAAGATGGCAGGCAATGTTATATTATTATATCATATCTCATTTCCATGTCCCAAATGGATCACCACATACACTTACGAGTTTTCTTTCTTTGTTTACAAAGGTAGATTATATAATGATTAAGATTTTTTCAAAAATTGTCATTCTTCTCAAATAAGGTTATATATTTCACTATAACTTTCAACTCTTTCCTGTTTATTACTGAAAAACGAATGGGCTTTCTGCAACAACAAAATGTGACCATGACAATTTATTCGAAGAAAAGTTATGCTTGCTTTGCCCTGGAAATAGACATTTATATTTCATTATCTCTCACTACCTAACAAAACACCTTTAATATACATTTTTCTTCCTCCAAAAAGCCATATGAAAACAATCTAATTAGTCCCACAAATATGCTTAGGCACAATAACATTATTTTTAAAAGTCTGGCAAATGCAAGTGGTTTCTTTACTGTTTCAGCTTAATTTAAAAAATAAACCAGTGAGTCAGTTTCTAATGCAAGTGATAGCTAATTCTAAGTTTCTTTAGCCATGAAATGAGAGTTGTACTAGAAAACAGCTAGGCTAACAATTAGATATTATATTTGTGCAAAATAGAGACACAAACATGGATGTGGGTATCCCTGTAGTATTGGTGGTAATAGCAAAAGACAAGAATAGGAACAACAGGAATGTCCAGAATAAAGGGTCTGGTTAAATTATCCTTCATCCATACACTATAATACAATACTACTTCAAAATATAAAATAAGGAAATTTGTAATGAAGTGGTAGAAAACGATCACCAAATCATATTGTTGTTGTTTTAACACTGTTCACTGTGCTATTCTTTTAATTTTCTGTATGCTTGAAAGTTTTCATAATAAAACATTGGGGGAAAAAGGTCTCAAATGATCCTGATGCTTAGGCAGGTCCGGGGCCACTGCTGTAGGGGGAAGGCTCCTTCAGAGGACTTTTGAAGGAGCAGTTGCCCTGAAAGCCTCCCCAGTACCCCCAAATCATATTATTAAATGAAAAGGGTGTAAAACCATGTGTATGTATGCTAGCCTTAATGTAGTAGGAGGCAAAAACAATATGTATGTCTGTGTGTGTAATTGTGTATGTACATTTATTCTTATAAATCCACTCGTAGCCCTGCACACGAATCCATGCACCAGTAGCTCGCTGCCGCCCTCCAGTAGCATCCACCACCCACCCTCCCCACCCCCCACCTATCATAGCTTGCTGCCCTGCCCACTCCTGCAGCTATACGCCACCAGCTTGTAGCTTGCTGCTCCACCATCCTGCTGATCCGTGATCGGTCATTATGCGGTCAGTTGTTATGTGGTCGGTCGTTATGTAACGACCATTTGCATAGTACATCTTTATTATATAGGATATTCTTTATGGAGAGAAAAAGAAATTGTAACACTAAGTTTCTTCAGACTTTGAAGCTGAGGCAGGTAGATATTTTATTACAGTGTACTCTTTATTTCTTTTTAATTTTGTGCCATGAGAAGAAATTATACATTTGAAAAAATATTTAATATTTTTAGTTTGATCCAAAAGCATAACAGTAATAGTAAATGCCAGAGTCTTGGTTACACACACTATTCATTTTTAACTGAAATATGAAACAAATGTGTTGTCCTGGATCATAGAAAAGCCTTCCCTATCCAAAGCATATTAATAAAACAATTATCCTGAAACTATACTACTACTTTAAAATGATCTTTAATCTCTAACTTGTTCTCATTGAGACTATTAGAATATCCCCTACATCCAGAGAGGTAGTAGGAACAAACAACTGTCCATTATATTTACTAGTCTAGATTATTAAGAAGCAATGCATAGTTTGCCTGAAATTTTTCTCTGCACTAAAGTAAGACGATGAAATAGTCACAACTAGAAGAAATTATTTTGGGGTGGGCAGATGTGAACTAACTCACTTTATCTAGCAAAAAAAAAAAAAAAAAATCAACAAAAGTCAAAGGCAATCAAGTGGCTAAAAGAAAGTAATTTACAGCAGAGAATTCTGAGAAAATTCCAGAGAAACAAGTAAGATAAGTTACTCATGGTAAAATAAAGAGGTGTATAAAATTAATATTATACATATAAATTCAAGAATATATTAATAATATGAAAATATGGCCCAGCTGGCATGGCTCAGTAGTTAAGTGTCAACCTACGAACCAGGAGTTGATAGTTCAATTCCCGGTCAAGACACATGCCCGGGTTGCAGGCTTGATCCCCAGTGGGGGGCATGCAGGAGGTAGCTAATCAATGATTCTCTCTCATCATTGATGTTTCTATCTCTCTATCCCTCTCCTTTCCTCTTGAAAATCAATAAAAATATCTTTTGAAAATATGGACTGCTGAATAGAGACTTCTTTAGGTATAGTTAATGCATATATGGATTTTTAAATATACACTAAAATTAACTGCTACCATGTATACTGTAGTGTACCACTGTCAAGGGAATTTCAGAAAGTGACACAAAAATACAAAAAGAAAATATGAGAGAAAAGTTAAAAGGCATCGAGGACCAGTCCACAAACTACCACATAAAACAGGATTACCAGAAATAAGAGTATGGAAATAAAGGAAAAAGAAAAAACTTCCTTGAGCTAAGTCATGAGCTTTCTAACTGATAACCAATCCAGAGAGTGCTAAGCATGACAACTGAAAAAGCAGGCACACGTGGAAATTATTACTTTCTGATATTTCAAATAATTACTTTCTGATATTTTCTAAAAAGGAAAATAAGAAAAGATGCCTACAGATAGAAAAAAACAAATTGACATCAGATCTCTTATCTGTTAGACTGAATTCTGAAAAGAAAGATTACCTCAAAGATCTGGGAACATTATTTTTTATCTAAAAAGCATACCCATTCAACAAGTATGAAACATTTTCAGTCATGCACGTGCAGATATTACTACCACAGACTTTCCTGACCAAACTATTCAAGACAGATTCTAAGCCAATGCTGAACTCTGTTGACATATTCCCCTACCTTTTATATTATGTTAATTTTTGTTTTCATCATCTGGATAAGATTTACTCACAGACAGAGAAATTTTTTAAAAGAAGGAAAGCGAGAAGGAAGAGAAAGCCTGACCTGAGTATCAGTTATTGGTCCTACAATGAGTTTGGGCAAGAAGGATGAGTGAAGAGGAAACCAGACCAAAACACAACCAGATGTAATTTCAAAGTCAAAACTATTTTTAAAAACATACAAGTGTTCCAAGAGCCCAGGTGGAGACAGGAAAAGAGTGATAGCAGACACTTACTGCCACACACACACAAAGGTGGCTGCGTTGAATAAACCTATGTCCCCACCAACATCAGAAATTCTACTGCAATCCCATATATGCAATGCAAAAATGCATTTCACAATAAAGATAAAGGCATAGACATGAAAAACAATCTATAATAATAAAAGCATAATATGCTAATTAGACTGGACAGCTGAACGATCTTCTGATGTCATTCCGGACATCCTTCCGAATGAAGCCGCGGCAGCAGGGGCTGAAGCAGAGGCGGTTAGGGGCAATCAGGCAGGCAGGCAAGCAGTTAGGAGCAATCAGGCAGGCAGGCAGAGTGGTTAGGGGTGATCGGGCAGGCAGGCGAGTGGTTAGGGGCCATCAGGCAGGCAGGCAAAGGCAGTTAGGGGTGATCAGGCAGGCAGGCGAGCGGTTAGGGGCAATCAGCCAGACAGGCAGGTAAGCAGTTAGGGGCGGTCAAACAGGCAGGAAGAGGCAATTAGGAACGATGAGGCAGGCGGGCAAGCGGTTAAGAGCCAGTGGTTCCAGATTGTAAGAGGGTACAGACCAGGCTGAGGGCCGCTCCCCCCACTCCATGCACGAATTTCATGCAACAGGTCTCTAGTCATTTATAAATGTCTAATAATTTTAAGATTTATTTTATGAGTACAAAATTGTCCCAAATTCAGCCTGTAATAAATTATCCTTGTAAAGGTTTTTGCCTCACTTTGAAAATACCTTTTCCAACTCTCATGCTAGCAGTTAACACAAACCACACACACCAGTAACTTGATAACATTAAACACAAAGGATATCATGCAAATGCTTTTAAATAACTTAATTATGTGTTATTCATTTTTCATAAGACATTACCCTTGCTAAGAACAAAGACGCTAAACAAGCATTATCATGTTCTTTCCTGATCTGGTTTTCCAAGGTAGCACTAGCTCCAATTGTTTGACTAAACCAGTTGTAAAGTACTTGACTGCAGGCAACTTCAGACACATTATCATTTGCTCCATACTCACAACTAAAAAATAACTGGTTTCCTTTCTACTGGTTTCAATCATAGTTTTAACAGATGGTGCTGTTAAATGAGGAAGGTATATTACCGAATACAACTAATGACTACTCATATGCCAGCAACAAAATAGTGTTCATGTCAGGATATAACACACTGAATTTTATTTACTTGTTTGTTTTTGAATAGAGGAGAACATAACACAGTGCAGTTATATAAAATGATACTAACTTGGAATCAGAAACAACCTAAAAAGTAAGAGTAGATCTTCAATTTCCTAAGGTATACAGGATATAGCAACAAAACAAAAAACCCCACAAAGGTACACAAAGAGCCATCACAATGAGAATTCCTTTCATTAGTCCATGAACTTTCTCAACTTTGGCCACTGGCTTTGGACATTTCTGAAAAATATTGTTTATATGATGGATACTAAACTACTTTCTTCAGTAAACTTCTGTGTTCAAATAGTGATATCAAAGAATCTATTATACATGTTAATTTACTTCAGGAACAACAGAACATACTCAGATTTAAAGTACTATAAGCTATCTCAACATACCATTAATTAACATTCTTTTTTTTCCTTTGGAGAGAAAGAGAGAGACAGGGAGACGGGGAGAGAGACAGAAACATGAGAGTGAGAGCAAAACACAGATCGGCTGCCTCCTGCCAGGGATGGAGCCCGAAACACAGGCATGGTGGTAATAGAACAGGCAACCTTTTGCTGTACAGGACAATGCCCAACCAACTGAACCACACAGGCCGGGGCTTATATTTAACTAGAGGCCCGGTGCACGAAATTCGTGCACTCCGTGGTGGGCGGGGGCGCTGTGTCCCTCAGCCTGGCCTGCGCCCTCTCACAGTCTGGGAGCCCCATGATCAATTGTCCTATAGAGGGAGGTCTCGCTCATCAGCTGCAGCGCCACCGGCCAGGTTGCCTGGGCCTCCCTCTTTGAGGCAATCAATTGTGGAGATTGCCCAGCAGAGGGAGGCCCTGCCCAGCCGCCGCAGTGCCGCCAGCTGGGTAGCCTGGGTCTTCCTCTTTGGGACAATTGATCGTGGAAGACCCCTGCACCCCCTCCCCAATTGATTGCCTTGCAGAGGGTGGCCTGGGCCTCCTCTGTGGGGGCAATCATGGGATGATGGTGGGGTCCTCCGACCAATTGCATTGCACCCACCTTGGCTGGCTTGGCGCCAGTGCGTGTCATACGTGATCTTCCGGACGGTCATTGGGACAGGTGTTCTGCTGTTCAGTTGTTCGGTCAATTTGCATATTACACTTTTATTATTATAGATCATTGAACAGGCTTAAACAAAAAAGTACATACAGGCATTAAATGTGTTCAACTCTATTCCTACAACCACCTTCCCCCCAAAAAAGGGGACAAAATATGTACAGCCACTGCCCTCTTTACTCATAACTCTATTTTTATAGTGTTACTAGAGGCCTGGTACACAAATTTGTGCACTAGTGGGGTCCCTTGGCCTGGCCTGCGGGATCATGCTGAAACCTGCTCTCTGACATCCCCCAAGGGATCCCAGATTGCGAGAGGGCACAGGCCAGGCCAAGGGACCCCACCGGTGCACAATCGGGGCCAGGGAGGGATGCAGGAGGTTGGCCAGCCTGGGAAGGACCACGGGAGGGCTCCAGGGCATGTCCAGCCTGTCTCACTCAGTCCCAATCAGCCAGACCCCAAGCAGCAAGCTAACCTACCAGTCGGAGCGTCTGCCCAAGGTGGTTAGTATACATCATAGCAGCTGGTCAACCGGTAAATTATCTGCCCCCTGGTGGTCAGTGCATGTCATAGCGAGCAGTTGAGCAGCCTTAGCATATCATTAGCATATTACGCTTTGATTGGTTGAACGGACAACCGGCTGCCCGGACACTTAGCATTTTAGGCTTTTATAATATAGGGTTTAAATAGTGCTTTGGGGCATTTGAAGGCTGGCGACTAAGAGAATACTATCTCTCTGGATCCTGCATTACCTTCACCTGGAATTGGGATTTTGCTAGTGGAGGGTTTTGCCTTAAGCCTCATAAACTGAATAACACACCCAAGAAAAGTTTGATGAGGTTTTAAACTTCCTTGAAGAGACTTTCTGCTCTAGTGGAGTGAGGAGCCATCCATGCTCTCAAGCCTGCGAATCAGGAGAAGCCTCAGAGACACCAACATCCCAACTGAGGCACCTCACAGAGCTGCAGGCTGAGCATGACACCTCAATGTGTCTGCTCCCCTGGGAACTACTCCATTCCCTTCAGGCACAAAATGCTGACCAGGGTGGAGACCCACTGGTGAGTCCAAAAGCCTGGAGAAGGCTTATTTGTCAAATGCTTAAGTCTGAACTACTGCCTCACAGATATACACAAAACTTTTTAAAAAATAAACAGAGAGAAGACATTACTCCCATCATTCTCAGGTATCTAAAACACACCTAAGAAATCCTCCTCAGGAGGATGTTGGGGGAGTGGCAAGGGTTAGGTACCCAGCCTTGCCACTATTCAGACTGGGACTCTCTGCAGCTGAGCCCAAACCCACGCACACCCCACCCCGGCATCGTCTGGATCCGTGTGATTGCCAAGGACACCACTCAGAATTATGTGCCTGCAGTGGACACTGCCCATACCCACTGACCTCGAAGGACTCTCGCCCCTGCTATGGACTTATCCACCATGACTACTACTGTGCTGCCGCCACCACCCTAGAGCCCAGCTGTTCTGCTCCACCACCAGGGTTCGCAGGCAGCAACTGTGCTGAAGGGCAGGGTAGTAGATATAGTCTCCCCTGCCCTGAGCCTACTAGAACTGAGGACCTGAGGATACTAAAGAGACTGTAGATCTGTAGGATCTCATGCTGGTGAGCAGAAAGGGGACTGGATAGTAGAACCAGGAAGGAAGATCAGTCCTGCCCACCTGAATGAAAGGAAGGTGCCCGCTTTCCCACCAGCAAAACTGTTGCTTTTGACCCCACCTGCAGTGTCCTGAGGTAAGGGGGGACAGCCCAGGGCTGGAAATCTGTGTCCCTGCATATGGCAGCGAGGAGGAGCCAGAAAGCCAGGCAGAGCTGAGGCACTGGAAGGAAAGAAAGTGCCCAGGCCCGCTTCCTACAAGATACTGGCACCACTCCTAACACTATTCTGATTAAACCATCCTAGTCAGGAGCAGGATACCCCGGCAGAGATCAGCTCCATGGGGGAAGGGAGAACAGCTCAGAACAGGGAAACTCAAGGCATGAGACTCAAAGCAGATGCAGCTGCTGGGCTAAGGAGGCCCTGCCCACTGGACCACTAGGGGCTTCAATCCATCAGGCCTCAGTCAGGTTGCCCAGGGACAGAGAAGCTCCCAAGAGGCCCAGGATAGAAACACCAAGGGACCACATTCAACAACAACAGAGCAAAATCCAATAAGCTCCACAAATAGCAGACCCAAAGTTTTCTAGGTGTGTGCTTGTTTTCTTTTTTCTTTTTCTTTTGGGGGCGGGGGGGGGGGGGGGGGGGATATTTTAGCAAAGTCATAGATTTAGCCAGCTCTTGTTTTTGTTTTCATTTTTTGTTGTCTGTTTTTCCCCTTTTGTTCTTTTTTCTCTTTTTTCTTGCATATCTCTAATTTCTCTCTTTCCTTGTATTCTCTTTTGCCATTTTTTTTTACTGTTACTATTAATTTTTCTGTGATTTGGAAGACAAGATAGAAATAAATGGTCAATTAGAGCACCAAATAGAAAAAAGGATTAAAAAGCAGGAGGATAGCTTAAGGGAGCTCTGGGACAACATGAAATGTAACAATACCCACATCATAGGAATATCAGAAGGGGAAGAATGTGAGCAAAAAAACAGAAGCTGCTTGAAGAAATAATGACAAAAAATTTACCCAACCTGGTGAAGGAAAAAGTCATACAAGTTCAGGAGGCATGGAGTCCCAATCAAGATGAACCTAAGGAGACCTATATCTAGACACATCATAATTAAAATGGCAAACGTTAAAGACAAAAAAAGAATGTTACAGGCAGCAAAAGAGAGACAGAAAATCACCTACAAAGGAGTTCCCATGAGAATGTCAACTGATTTCTCAACAGGAACACTTCAGGACAGAAGGGAGTTGCATGAAGTTTTCAAAGTAATGAAAAGCAAAGGCCTGAATCCAATACTACTGTATCCAGCAAAGCTATCATTTAGAAGCTTTCCAGATAAATACTGTTTTGAGATCTGATGATTTCATTTGGGAAAGTGGTTCTCTAACTCTTTCTTTTATAATACCAACATTATAACCCCCATTGTCACCTGATATAAAAAAAATTTATGACAGTCTCTGCCTCATTTAATAAGAATGCATAATTAACTAGTTAAATATACATTGAAAAATATGTAACAATTGTATTAAGAAACATGTATGGCCATTTCAACAAAATAAGTGTGGCATTTCAACAAAAATTGTTAGAATAATAGGGATAACACAAAACCTAAGTTGGACAGGCTACTCCGTCTATACTTCCTTTTTTCTGTTACTTTGGTGACTAGAAGAAACTGATAACCTAAGAACTACTTTCAGTTCTTCGGTTTTTGCTCTTTACCCAAGGAAAGAAATCTTTGACTATCACTTTTAGAAAAAGCAACTATAAAAACATAGTGTGTGTGATGAGATATAAAGAATACTTGTTTACGAGTCTAAGTCCCAGGTACAATCTCTGATAACTTGCGAGTAGTAACCTTAAGTAAACTTACTTAAACCCTAACAAGTCTCAAAATCTTCCTTTATTTTAAATTCTTATTTATGGATTTGAAAGAGAGGGACATAGAAACATTGATTTGTTGTTCTACCTATCTATGCATTCACTGGTTGCTTCCTATGTGTGTCCTGACTGGGGATGGAACCCGCCTGCAATCTTGGTGCACTGGGACAACACTCCAACCAACTGAGCTATCTGGCCAGAGCCTCAAAATCTTCATATTTTAAATGAGACAGACATCATATATCTCATAGGATTTGTCAAGAGGACAAGATGAGATAACATATGTAAAGCACCTAGCACAGGATATGGAAAAAAAAAAAGAAAGCCAAATAAATAAAACCTCAGGTCATAATGCACACGCAGCCAGAACACCCTTCAAACAGTGAGAGACACACAATTTTGCAACTTTCACCCTGAATTGAAATAGATTCTATGGAAAGTATCATGAAAGTTAGCTTTCTTTACCATTTCATATTCAACTCTTCTGTAGCATTTTAGGTGCAGCCTGCTAAATTTCCTAACATAGACTAAGCAGATCTCATATCAATAAGTAACAAACACAGGAATTTATCCATAAGACAAGACTTTAGGAATATTGTACTCCAAGAGGTCCTCTTTTCAATCTTCGCTTTTCTAACCCTGCATTTATTTACAAGTGATTCCTTGGTGTTCAGATAAACTCTATTCCCAGACTTCTCTATTACCTTCTTGAAATTCGACACATTTAGCTTCTCTGTGTACACAAGCCTGCAGAGGCAATCGGTTCGATCTTATCTGCCTTCTCTCTGTTCTACAATTTATAAAGAAAAAATATGGAGGCACAAATCTTAAAAAACAAAATACCTTGCCATGATTAACAAGTAGTTATAAATGATTAAAAACATGCTATCATGCCCTAGCTGGTTTGCTCAGTGGATAGAGCATCAACCTGCAGACTGAAAGGACCTGGATTTGGTTCCGGTCAAAGGCACATGCCCGGATTGTGGGCTTGATCCCCAGTAGGGGGCATGCAAGAGGCAACCGATCAATGGTTCTCTGTCATCATTGATGTGAGTGATATTTATCTCTCTCTCTTTCCCTTCCTCTCTGAAATCAATAAAAATACTTTTAAAAAACCATGCTACCATTATACAAAAAACCATGCTACCATTTTCTTTTAACTTTCTAAATAATCAATATGTGTTTTCTGTTTAATCTTAGCCTATTAAATGCTACATGAATATGTGGTCAAGCACTATTCTAAAACCTCCCAACTGAAACAACCAAAAAGTGCAAAATATATAAAACAACCATTCTCAAGGCACCGAACATCACACAATGAAGGACAATACCCCTGAAAGGTGGTACAAATGAGGTGGCCGTACAACTGCCCCAGCTTACTGTTTTGACAGGGTTTTCAGTCTGTATTGTAGTTGACCAGGACAGTACAGAGGAGTCCACACTGAGAAGATGAGTATTAATAGTTTGGAGAAACCAAGGTTTACTACAGTTTGCAGGAGAGAGTACCAGAGAGGAGAGAGCTACCGAGGAAGAGAATGCCAGAGATCTGCAGAGGTTCTCTTCAAATCTTCAACTGAGCATTGACCAGTGCATACATGTGAGGAGACTACTAGAAGTTAGGAAAGAATGACCTCAAAGAATGGAGGGAAAGTGTCTAGAGCTCACTCAGGAATGGGAATACCTGCTCTCTCCAGTCAGATGAGAAAACTTCATGATTCATGAACATGAGGTAGCATACACAGAAGGGTCTTGATTAAGGATCTCAGTAGCGGCCCTTGATTAAGCATGGCTCTGTCATGTTCAAAAGGATCAAACTACTTCCAAGTGATTTAACTGCATTCTAGAACAAAGCTCAAGAATATTTATAGCAATTCAAAAATACCCAGCATCTAACAAGGTAAAATTTATGTCTAGCATCCAATCAAAAATTATCAGGCATGCAAAAATTAAGAAAAATAAAATACCTCCTGAGGGGGGAAAAAAATCAGTAAATCAAAACTGGCACAATATTAGAATTATCAGACAAATACATTAAAAGGTTATTATAACTATAGAATATGTTAAAAAAAAATTAAGCACAGACCTGAGAGTTTTTTTTTTAAAGACTTAAATTAAAGCTCTAAAAATTAAACTACCTAAGCTACTCTAACCTTTATTCTTAAAAGATCTGAGTGTAATCATCCTGCCTTTCTTTGGCTAATGTAGTTTTTCATTAACCCTTCATATTGGGAATGGAAGTACAGATAGTCTTCGGGTTACATCGGACTCGACATACGCCATTTCGTGGTTACGTCGCCAACTCCATTTATAAAAAATAAAAAAATAAGTTCTGTCATTTCAACATATGTACATAGGTACTTTATGTTTTTTATTATTTATTTATCACAAGTAAAGGTCAGGAATTGTTATCTTTTTAATTTTTTTTTACTGTTTCACTTCATTACTGTTGTGTATGTGCTCCATGTGAGTGACGTAGGTGCTTATGTAGGTGGGTTCTGACTTACGGTGAAAATCGTGTTACGTTGCACCGTAGGAACAGATCTCCGACATAACCCAAGGACCTACTGCACTAAGAAGTACCCCCAGAAAATCCCATAGTTCCAATTTTGTCTCTGTGACTCCATTACATAACAGTAACCCAATTTCCCCTTGGTAATCAGGACCAATCACTGCAGCAAGTAAATTTGCCTCTTTTTTTGGTCTGGTGGTTCAGTGGCATGAGGTCCCCCAAAATAATCAAGTGGTAGTCTCATCTTCCAATTCAACAGAGCCATTTTCTGATGATCCCTGGGAGAAACTTTCTTCCATTGGGGACTAAGATCTCCAAACCAGCAGAACTCCAGTATTCCCAGGGCAGGTAGCAAAAGTTCTGCAAGTAAGTTATTAGGTATAATAGTAAGAAAAGCTACTCTCACTTCTTAGTGGATTATTAGACATAATAGTGAGAAAAGCCACTTCCAATAACTGACTCCCAGAACCATGAATTCTGACTATGGAAAAGACAGCGTCTAATGCAAAGCATATTCTGCATCCTGTAAAACAAAACCTCACCCTTTCATGATATTCTCTCTCAACTATTGCTTTTAACAGAGTGTGCAGTATGCCATTCCACATTCCAGTTAGGCCAGCCCACTTTCAGGTTGTTGGGGAGCACACAAGACTTTGTTGGAAAGTTTGTAAGGAGACATTCTGAGAAAAGGGAAGTGTGCGGAAGGCAGCCTGCCCTGTTTATTGGAATTCCGACTTAGGGGAGTGCAGAAGGCAGTGCCCCTAATTATTCCTTTACCTTTCCAAACAAGTGTGCACGTGCAGACCCCCGGGTGTTTACTAGAATTCTTATACTTAATCTTTGGGTGTCCTTGCTTAAAAGACAACACAGACACATGTGTGCTCCCAAGATTACTTACCCTGCTGATTATATCTAAAAGGTAAATTTTATCTCAAACTGCTGCTACAATAAAAGCCTAAGGAGGCAGGCAATCAAGGCTGTCTGGTTCCTTTAGCCAAGTAGTCCCTTAATCCTCTCTTTCACAGCAAACGTTGTGTCCAAGTAATCCATTCATCTGTGCTGGTCAGCCCCGGCATCAGGTAATGGAGTATGTGACAAAACCAGTTAATTCCAATGAGCCAATTCTACACATTCTTTGTTGTGGAATGAATTCCCTGATCAAGAGCAATACAATAACAGAATGCCATGGCAGTGGATAAAGTATTCCATGAATCCACAAATGGTGGTACTGACAGAAGCATTATAGACAGAGAAAGAAAATACAGATGCAGACTCTTCGGATTCCAGTAAGGAGAAATATTTGCCCTCTCCATGATGGAAGAGGCCCAGTACAATCAACAGTAGCAGGAGGCTGACAGGCTCCCATGGAGAATTGTGCTATATCAGGAACTCAATGTTAGACACTGCTATTGGCAGATTAGGCACTCAGTAATTAGCCACGATCAGATCATTAAGAGAAAGTCCATATTGTTGAACCATGAACCCTCTAGTCTTGCCAACATGGCCACTTTTTCATGGGTCTATTGAGCAAGCTCAAGGTAACTGGGAAAAGAGGCCAACTGATATCCAGAGAGCACATTATTTTGTCCACCTCATTAAGAGTCTTCTTTGCAGTAGATGCCCTTTGGTAGGCATTCACAAGGGACACAATCGTTTTCAGCCTGTGGATATTAAGAGTGGTCTATAACTTCTTTTCTAGACTTCCTTGTCTTCAGATTCTGTTTCTTCTAACCCTCACCATCCAAACAAAACATTAGCAACTACCCATTAATCAATGCAGATCTTTATCTCTGGTCTCTCCCACTCCAAATATAGTAGGCAACAAAATGTACTGCTCAAAGTTCTGTCCACAGGAATGATTTCCTTCACCCCTGCCATTCATGGTCAGTCTTGAGTGGGGCTTTAGTGCTGCAGTGTCTGCTTTTGAGTGGTACCAGCATATCATGCAGATTCATTTGTAAACCAGGCTCAAGTTTTTTCTTCGTTGCTCAACTAGTCATAAGGAACTGCCAGCAAGCCATAAGCATGGATTAAAAGAAAGGAAGCAATGAAACAGAAGCTGACATCAAAGGTGTATGAGCCACCTGCTCATATGACCTACTTATACCTTCCAGACCTGCCCAAATTTGGTCTCTTATAATACATATATTATTCCCATTTGATAACAAATGGCTGCTGTTCATTCCCAACTTATAGCTAAATGGGTCAGACAATACCCAATTCATGACTGGAAGCTCAGACCATGTGGTCACCTGGTATCCCATGATTAGGTATTCAGTCTTTAGCAAGGCCAAATATAAGACAGGAGCTGTTTCTCAAAAGAAGGCTCATTATCAAAATCTCTGAGGTCTGCCTTGTGCTTCTCTTAATGGTGCTTGCCAGGGGCAAATAACAGGGAGAAAAAGGAAATGAATAGTAGGGAGAAAAATATCATAGAACACACCTTTGCTCACAATGTCCTTCTTGTTTCTAACCACAGTGGGAACAAGTGGATGCCACTCCCTAAATCTACACCCCTCAGGGATTTATTCAATATGCTAGGACGATAGCCCCAATCACTAAATGAGACCCAGAGGAAAGATTACCAGTGACTTTTTCCTTCTTGCCTTGAGAAGCTGAATGTTCAGATTAGAAAATAATACAATAAATAAGGTTAAAAGGAATTGGAGGCCAAGATGAATAAGAAGAATATAGTGCCTCACTGCTCTAAATCCAGCCAGATCCTTGATATCCCAGGTAATGAGAGAATAAAGCATGTGAGGCTGCTGAATGTATCAGTAATCTCTGAGGATGCATGGAGAAAAGAAATAAGAAAAGACAAGAGGTAGACAAGTATTCCAATTTTCCAAGCTAAGGTAAACTGGTTAACTTGTTCATTTACCATCAATCCTCAAATGACTGTAATTGTAAGATTTTAAAAATGGTTTAAAACCGCTTCAAAAAAAAATCACTCACCAGTGGGGTAAAGTCTGAAATCCTGAGGACCAAATACTGGCAGGCTAACCTTATTCCTCCCTTTCTAAGGATTGGTAGAACTTCCTGAATAAACTCTACCACGTGAAGGAGTCTATCCTCTTGGAAGCTGAAGTGAAATCCAATTAACTAACTTCCATATAATTTAAAAGAAAGAAAATTTTCAAAGAAAAAAATAGTTAAAATCCAGTGTCTCTGGATTTGTTTAGATATATGCTGACTGACATACAATGGAAAGCAGAATGGGCTATCATAGTTCAAATCTGTGCTCCCACCCTCACTAGGTAGGTATCTTTAGCAAATTACTTCATCTGTTTAAGACTCAGTTTTTGCATTCACGAAATAGTATAATAATGTACCTATCTCATAAATCTCTTTTGAGGATTACATGTAAGTACATGAAAAGCTCTTTGTACAGTACCTCTTACATAGCCAGCCCTCGATGTTACATTAGCTACTATTATTAACTATCAGCAGTCCTGTCTTGAGCAGAACTGTGGAATAAACTTCCACATTACGTCTTCCCACCTCCTTTCTCAATCATATCTAACCATCTGGTAACCCAATAATAATTCTGTATAACCAATAAATGAAAGGAGAATAGTAAAGGAAAAGGTGCTAGACTGAATAAATAAAATCTGCAGTCCAGACTACCACTAGCTGGTTCAGTAACTGGGCACAAGTTCCTCATTCTCTATGGGCCTCCGTTTTCTTAGCTGTAAGACACATTTGATTTAAATGCTGTCATGTGTTCTTTCCTTCATTGTGATTCTACAATGTAATAACCTCATACTAAATTTTTTTTAAGTTTTGTGTTATTAGTATACCAATACTAGGTCCTCCCAGATTTTTGCTTATATCATCTTCATCTTTTTCTTTATTCTGTCAACTACCAGCTCGCTAGCAAAGGAGAAACTTTGAAAGTGCTGATCTCTTCTCCAAGGAAAAATTTAAATCAATTATCTGTTTATTTTTACTTCCATTCATTAAACTCAACATTTTAATCACCACTTAACATTCTTCCCCAAAAAATCATTAGTTAAAACTTAATAAAAACTTATTAACCTTAAATATTAACTTATCTAAAAGGGAAAAAAAAGAATCATTATAATCTTCATTAGATGGACCCCAGGTAGTGCTATCCCCAAGTGATCAATGACATTGGATTAACCTACATTAACTCAAAATTAAACAAGTTGCCACCATTTGCATTTAATTGTGTGTTTCTGTTCTTTCTCAGAGATCCTGAGTCTTTTATAATCATGTACAAAGCATTCATCAATAACACTGATTTTCTCAGTAATCTGACCTAAGTGTGGGCCACAGGGAGAGCAAGGCAAGAAAAAGACTAAAATGTACCAATGCATCCAAAGAAAATTGCCAGTTCCCTCAGGGGATCCGGGATCAATCTAAGACCATGACTGTTTATCATTCCGCACACCACAGAATTGGGGAACAAAAAACATGGCAAGTTTCAAAGAGGCGTGACTCACTTTATACAGAATACCATGCATCCTTATCTAACAGTGTATGTAAAGTGAAGTTTACAAATCTAATACTTTAAATACACTAAGAGTGCTTGCTAGCTAGAAATCATTTATAAATGCTGTTACAAAAATTTATAAGTAGTATTATATGTTATACACACTCACACACACACATTCAGGATTTTTTCGTACTTCATTAGATTTGCTCCAAGCAATCAAAACTTTATAAATAAAAGTAAATATTTTTAGTATTATTTAATTATCATCTTATTAGGAACTTATTTTCAAAGAAAAATAATTAATAGAAATTGTATAATTTAAGCACTGATATTTGTTTAATCACCACCTCCATAGTGGTATCATGTTGAGGTCTAAAAAGAATGACTTCAATGAAAATGACAGAATCAAACTGTTCAAATACAAAGGCCTACTCAATGGCCTAGCACACTTACGAACATATTTATAGTAGGTTTAACACAGATGGAAAAAAGTAAAATGAGAGGTGTGATTTTCCTCTGCCTTTGCAAATCTGAGGCAATCTCTGTTCTAAGAAGTAATCAACCTTTATAAGTAGCCAGGAACTTAATCTGAGAAGGTGATTTATATCAGCTCACTGCCCCCAGTAAACCATTACACATGCACACACCCACACAATATTTAATAAAAAGAATCACCTTCTCCAAACAACATATAAAAAATACCATGATTGGGAAGTTGTCAGTTAATGCCAGATATAAAGCAAGAGCCAACATAAAAGGAATAAAATTAGTGTAAATTCTTTCATAATTATAAAACAGATCAGAAGCCACAGTCCCGCTCCTAAATGCTCTCCCTTCCAAGAATGAGATTCATAAGAAGAGGATTTGACACAGTGCAGCTGCTAGGATTTGAAGCATGCTATCCAGCATTTCCAGGATGTCAGACATGTCCTGCCATTCTGACATGATACCAGCTAATTTCTAGAAAAGATGAGCAGTATACCAAATGTGCTTGGATTCGTTTTTCATCATGACAGTAAGTCAGAGTTGCACATGCTACAGAAGGAGTTAACATTTTGCTCACTATACATACCTCGAGCTATCAAGAAGACCAATTTTATGCAAATGTACATCAACGGTAAATGGAGTTGGGTTAATAATCACAGCTCTAGATTCGATATGTAAATTACACTTAGATGCCTAAGCCAGAGTTATCCTGAGAACACTGCCTGTCGCAGCACCTTTTTATTTGGTACACACTATAATCTTCCATATCCACAGCATTTGAACTCTGAACAAAGCCAAATGAGCCATGTCATTATGCAAATTTTATAAAAACTCCTTTCAGAAACACAAATAAAAAATACAGGTGGTAATATTTGTATAAAGCACCCAGTGTTTGCATGAATGAGTAAGTTTGCATAGGATGGGTCAAAGAAAAACAGTTCCAGAAAGGGTAGGTCTCCTCCAGGAACTTTCTATTTTGAAGATGAAGCAAACATGTACAGTCAACCTGAACTAACAGGGGAGAGGAGGGGCACATCATTGAATGAAGTGACTTCCAACTAGAGAAATACTGTGACTTTGTTCTTTATAAGTTGTTATCTAACATCTAACATTTATTACCTATATTACCATATGTCTCTGGATTTCTACTTTTTTAAATGTGATAAGAGGAAGAAAAATGAACACTTGTATTTGTTTGCATTTTTATAAACTATGGAAGGATGCACAAGAAACTCATTTTTTTTTTTTAATCTGGAGAGGCTATAAGAACTGAGCAAATAAGGAAATCAGATAGGAACAAACTTTTGCCTGTGAATCTTTTTATATTTTAGGTATTTAAAACCATGTAAAGATAACACTAATTCTAAAGATTAAATAAATAAAAATGTAAATAAAATAATGTGACAATATACCACAGTAGCAGAAAATGTTTTTATTAACTGCAGAAGTTAAAATGGAACTTTAACATTCCAAGGGACTGCAATTAAATTTAAGTAGACTGAAAAGCATTAAAGATATTTTATAATTATAGTTTTATAATTAAAAAACTTAATAATGTCTTTTGTTGTATACAAAACTCCCAGAGAATAAAAGGAGCCATGCCAACATTTAAATATACAAAAAATAAGTCCCCTTTCATCTTCCTGAGGCAGAAATTTTACAGCATGCAGTAAATATATTTTAATTACCTTTATTCTCAGTGCTAAAAACTAATTAATTATTAAGAGTTGATAGAATTAGCTATTTGAAATGTTTAATTTGATTCTAGTTCATATGTATATTTTAATGAGCACAACAGATATTTCTCAGTAGGCCACCACTTTTGAATTTAAAACATGTGTCTATACTCATAACAGAAGGTCATGTCATTAGCTTTAGTGAGATGTAGCAGTGATGTAGCACATGCCATACTAAATGTAAAAGCTCAGATGTATTCTCACTTCAAAAATGGCTGTAACCTATTTTCCAGTCATTGCCATGCAGCCCTCAAAATCAATATTAAGCACAGTAAGCTGAGGTTTCAGTTTAGAAACAATTCTCCCTTCTGGGAAAAAGAAAATCAGTGTGTGACATTAGCAAAAGCAAATTTTGACACAAAACTAGCCCTCCCTAGATTCCGAAGCATTCCAATGCTTTTTATAACTATCACCATTACACATAGAAGAACTGAAGAAAATGCAACTTCATCTTTCTAACAGTGCCTCTGAAACTCTTCTATTCCTTTATGCCTTTGCAGCTTTTTGTGGCCCCCATGCCATCACTCTCAAAGAAAAGGACAGTGCTACTGTGTCTGCACCATAACTCCAGTCACCCTAACAACTGACAACAGATATTTCTCAAAGAGGAGAGAACAATAGATAGGCGATAAAAGAGGGAGGAAATGTTGGCTCAGCACTCACGTCCATTTTTAACACTCAGTGGTAGAAACTTAATGATCTCCACCATGTTTCTCTCACAGCCTGCAATTAAGAGACATTTATTTCAATTTGTGTCTAAAGCCCTGAATTCCAAGAGTTCCTCCTTTTAGAAATGCTCTAAATATCCATTTAGCAGTATACAGTTAAATACTACAATAGATTTTTAAAAATATGGGTATTTCAGGGAATTCAAGAAGAAAAAATATAAAAACTACAACTACTATGAAAAAAATTATGGTGCCTTACTCGGCCTATAGCAGGTCATTTATTTACATTTCCCATTTCCAATCCTCACAACTTCACTAGGTACAACATAATATAATCTTTATTTTAAAGATGAAAACTCAGACTCAAAGTAAAATAAATTGGGCGAGTTCCATAACAATTAAGGGACAAAGCAATAATTTAAACATAGACCTATCCCTTGATACTACAATTGTACTGAGTGCTTCTTCTCAAAACGCTTTAAGCACTTCTAAATGCCGTAAATATTTTAAATTCATTTATTATTCATAACAAACATATGGAATAGTACTATTATCCTATTTTACAGATGGGAAAACTGGGTACAGAAAAGTTAAACAACTTACTCCAGGTCACACAGCATGTAAGTGAGGAAGTGGTTCTCAAACTTACGCAGCCTAGTACCATCACACATTCTTACCTGCTTTCGTTCCAACACTACCTCTCTAAAGCCGAAAATAAAGCAATGCAATTTGATAGTCATTGGACTGCATTCTTAATATTTCACCTAATAAAATAATTAAGAAAGTATTTTTTGTGGTATATTCTTTCTTTCTGAAATGCAATCTCACTAATGTGAATTAGGAGGCCCTCTCCTTTTCTAAAAAACTGAGAGGCAAGTGATGAATAATTTTCTAATCAAACAAGCACTATAAGATCCTGGAATGTTCTATGAGAATACCCTCCAAAGGAAACTTGAGAAACAATCGTTATTAGTTACAGAATTAAAGAAATAAAAACTATACTTACAAAGTCAATCCTTTCAATTTCATTGGCTTTCAGTAAGAGTATCGATTACATCTAAAATCAAATAGGAAGCAATCTGAAACTACAACTTAGATTGTGTATGTGTGATATTAAGAATAAAGGAGAAAACAGAAGCAAACCTTTATCACTGAATTAAAAGCTCAACATAAACATGCAAGATATTATGATACATATATTTTAATGGCTGTTTAATGCTATCTAGCATGAACATTCATAATATACTAGAAGCCCAGTGCATGGATTCGTGCACTGGTGGGGTCCCTCGGTCTGGTCTGTGGGGATCGGACTGAAACCTGCTCTCCAACATCCCCCAAGGGGTCCTGGATTGTGAGAGGGCAGTTCTCAGGTAACGCACCCTGGAATCGGGCTCCCTCCTCTCTGGTTCCGGGTGTGTCACCCAAGAACCGCAGCTGCCAAGTCACTGCAGCTCGGCAGCTCCTGCGTTGAGTGTCTGCTCCCTGGTTGTCAGTGCACGTCATAGCTACTTGTCGGACGATCAAACGGTCAGACAGTCTCTTAGGCTTATATAGATATAGATATAGATGAGTCTGATCACAAAACGCAAAGCAAATTTCTCAGTATAACAGACAAAAGAGCACCAGTGATTTCACACAGGGCTACCTGAATGAAAAGTAACAATATACCTTCTTTTTGTAGTGATGATACCATTGTAATTAGCTAGTTATTAATAAGAAGAAAGGAGCAAAGGGAATGCCCAATATTATAGGCATGTCATTTGGGCAGCTTCACCAGGAAACTGCTATTTCACACTCCCCAGGGAGCCATGGGCCCACTCCCTGCAGATTACTGGGGGAAGGGACTGGATGAAGGGGAAGATGGGAACATGCATAGTAAGTCAGAGTGACATAGGGAAGGTACCTGCCTGTCACTCAAATCTGGAAACAGAGATCATTGGTCAGAAGGGGCAGGGCCACTGCAAACCAGCTAAAATTTGGGGATATCTAATCCCATAACAAAGGTGTTCGCTCTCTCTCTTGGTTCTTGGCTCTCTGGTTCCTTTGTCTTTGCTCCTGCACAAGTTCCCTCCATAGCTGCATGCAGACGCCAAGGCAATGGACTGATGGACTGCAGCTGGGAACACAAACCAAGCTAGTCTGATGCTGGATTAGACAATGCTCTAACATGGAGCAAAAACTCTGGACACTGGCTTTGATCTTAGCCCAGCTGAAAGCAAAATGGAACTTCTTTCTTAGCAGGCCAAAGAAACGCAGGGGTTTGATTCCACAGAAATAAAAATCACTCATTCTCCTTGTGCGAGTCTCAGAAAATTCTTTTTCTCAGGATATCACAGGAAGCCCACTCCCACTAGCAACCAGTAGGTACAGGAGCTCTTCCCACCAATAACAGTGAGATCTTTTCATCATTATTGCTTGGACCAAGGCTTTGATTCATGTAAAACCACAAACGACAATCCCACATTATAAGATTTCATATTTGTTATTTCATAAAATAAAACAAATATATAATCCTACAAAACAAAAATGGATAATAGCTAACTTAGACTCAAGATATCTTGATTAACTTGAGCTTTCCGGCCTAGGCAAGGAAAACAACCACTCATTCTTAGAACCATGATATCTGTAACAGAAGCAGCAATAAAATGTAAAATAGATGAAATACATATTTTAAAAGGAGATCTCTTCCCAGCCCAAGCAACTACCTTAGTAGAGAAGCAGAGTTTGAAAATAGTAAACAAAGTTGAATCAAAGTATAATTTTACTAATTCTGCCTCCAAACTTTTGAAAAACTGCCAAGGAGTCTTAAGCAAAAGGGGGAAAATATTTTTTAAATAAAAAACCCACCTCAGAGCCACTGAAAGTAAGAGTGCTAGAGTGAAAAACTGAAATGGAAAGAAAACTTCAAAGAGATTCTGTAATCGAAAATGCCTTATTCTTGACTGCCTCATCTCAGAGATAAAAGATTTTTAAAGCTGTCCCATGGACATAGAAATCAAACATTTACAAATGTTTATAATTTTACAAGTCCTAAATTCAAAAGTGGGCTCAAAAAAAAAAAACACAACAAAACAAGAGTAACATAGGCAGCTAAAAGGAAAGATGAGTTTTCTTGGGTAAGGGGACATGTAGAAGGTAGCTTTGAAGAATATACTCTGGGGGGTGTAGAGAAGAAGGAAGATTTTTGAAAAGCCCATGCATCACCCAAAATACCCAAATGAACCACAAAATGCTATAAAAAGGGAACTAAGGCACAACCTCAACATATTTCTACTGGATTTTAACAAGTATTAAATTCATCAAGTATTCACATAATGTCTATTCTATAGCAGTCCAAGATTATCATATAAACCTAGTTAATGGCTCTTTTTTGAAAAGAAAATCTCCATACACCAGATTTGTAATTTTTTGAAAGTTTGTAGACAACTGATGAATGTTATTATCTCAGCTTCCCCAGACTCCCATCCCATAATTAGAAAAAGAAGCGGGATGCGGGAAAAAAACTGATCCCACTCAACAGCTAGGAGCACACCAACTGGTAGGAGGTATGATCACATCAGTGCTCTTGGAATCAAATAGACAGCATTTCTCTTAGTATATGTTTTACATAGCGATCCCTTAATCTATACATATAAAAGCCCAGCAACCAGAACTGCAGAATGACCAGAATGACTGGAACAACCAGTAGCTATGAGGCGCACTGTGGCAGCCAACCAGCCTGTTCCAGGCCCTGATTGGCCCCCCTTCCTGGCCGGCCTGGCTGGCCCGGCCCCCAATCGGCCCCCAACACCTGATCAGGGGTGAGCCGGCCGGCCAACCACCCATGCACGAATCCATGTATTGGGCCTCTAGTTATTGAATAATTAAATATATCGTTTAAAATGCTAACAAAAATAAAGCTGAACTGGAACTTTTCACTACTTTCAATCTGTGGGTACTACAGTATTATCATACATACTGAGTTCTCTACCAGAAGCGAGAGCATCCTATAAGCCCCATTCATCTTTTTATCACTACAGCCCAGCATAGTGCTCACCACACAACAGAACTCATATACTCATTTGTATCATTTAAATGTCACAATTGCTTAAAACAAGGCAAAACTAAAATATAAAATAGACCAGAATTTTAATCTCCATGCTAAAATTAAACAAATTTCTATTTATTCCCTAAGGCCTAATTCAGACTTCATCATCTCTATGAAGCTTTCCCATGTCCTGAGGCTGAAGTCATTACTACTGTCCTCTGTAACTGTAAGAAACTTTCATTCATATGCCAATAGGGCATTTCGCCTTGACTCCAGTCACTATTCATTAACTAAATATTTACCGAGTGCCTACTATAGGCTGGCAACTGTTCCAGGCTCTGAGTGACACAACAGCATCACTGCATGAGGCTCCTGCTCTCAGAGAACTTACAGTTCATGAACAAATAAATACATCAGATGGCAATCATTACTCAAAGGAAATAAAGAAGGTTAGAGACCAAGTGAGGGAAGGATGCTAGTATTTTACAGAGTGATCAGGGAAAGACTCTCTAGCAAGGTGACATTTTAGCAAAGACAGGAAATGAAGGAACATAAGTAGGAAGAACATTCCAGGCAGTGAAAACAGCAAAGGTGAACACATGCTTGGTTTTCAGGAACAGCAAGAAAGTTAGGGTAACAATGGTTGCTGTAGATGTAAGTCAGAGAAGAAGGGTTCAGCTCATCTAACCCTCACAAATCAGGATAAAAAGGCTGGCTTTCGTTCATGTGGCTATTTACACATAAATTAAAAATAAATAAAATTCTGTTCCTCAGCTGCATTAATCAGATTTCAAGTGTTTAACAGCCACATGTGGCCAATGGCCATCTTATTACACAGTGCAAAACAGAACACTTCCATCACTGCAAAAAGTCCTATTGGACGGCACTGTGAAATCTGAGCACAAGAGCGAAATAATCTCGTTTAATAATTCAAAGAACCTCTGAATGCTGTGTGGAAAACAGCTGGGGGTGAGGGGAGGAGGGAGAAGCAGAGACATAAATCAGGCACCTATTATAATCTGGGCCTCGACCAAGGGTGGCCTAAGTAGAAGTGATAAAAGTGGCAGGACTCTGGATATGCTTTAAAGGGAAAGCCAGCAGGATTTGCTGATAGATTCAATGTGGGATGTGAAAACAAGAGTGGTTATCCTTGCCCTGACCGGTTTGGCTCAGTGGATAGAGCGTCCGCCTGCGGACTGAAGGGTCCCAGGTTCGATTCTGGCCAGAGGCGTGTGCCTTGGTTGCAGGCACATCCCCAGTGGGAGGTGTGCAGGAGGCAGCTGATCGATGTTTCTCTCTCATCGATGTTTCTAACTCTCTATCCCTCTCCCTTCCTCTCTGTAAAAAATCAATAAAACATTTTTTTTTTTTAAAAAAAGAGTGGTTATCCTTGATTCTATGATTTTTGGCCTAAGCAACTAAAAAAACACACAGATTCCTTTAACTGAGATAGGAAGACAATAGATCTTTGTGGGGATGACTAGGTGTTTTAAGACATGTTAAATAGACATACCTATTAAATATCCAAATTCAGATTGTATATAGGCAGAGAGTCCAGGTTATATATAGGCAAAGGAGGGATTAGATTTAGAAACATACATTTGGAAAGTGTCAACATACAGAGATTACTTAAAGACTGTGATGCTCTATAAAACTCCAAATGAGTGGTAGAGAAGTAAAACATACTTGACTTGAATACTCTGGAAGAACTTTTTTTTTTTAAATGGATGGCAGGTGGCAGAGTTGAAAAACAGGTTTTGGTAATGGAAATGCTAAGAGTCTTAGCTATAGTGGTGTGAAAGGTATTGTTATGATATAATAGATGTATTGCATTATCTTATCTGATCAGGCACTTTTGTTAGTAAAAGCTCCCTACCTCCCCCTCCCAATGTAAAGTACATTGGGAGCACTCTAATATTCAGATTATAATAATGAAGAGGAACCAGCAAAGGCAACTAAAGGAACAGTCAGTGAATGGGAAGAGAATATAACCAAGAGGGAGTGGTGTCTGGGAAGGGCAGTGGTGGAAGTATTTCAAGAAGGAAAG
>NW_006286140.1:3881232-3913047 GCF_000327345.1 Myotis davidii
AAGGGCTCAGAAGTGACAGTTGCATTTGGCCGTACAAATGTCACTGGTGAATTTGACAGGAGCATTTTAAGTAAAGGTGCTTGATAGGAGTAAACTGGAGACAGAATGGGAAGCAGCAGGTGTAAACAACTGCTTGCAAGTAGTTTTGCTACAAAAGAAGAAAGAAATGGAATACTTGGAGAAGAATATGATGTCAAGGAAGGAGCTTATTTTATAATATAATGTATCACAGGATGTCTGATGACCCAGTAAAGAGGAGAAATAATCCAACAGAGAAAGTAAAAACTGTAGGAGCAATGTCCTTGAGCAGGTGAGAGGGAGTAAGTACAAAAGTGAAAGAGCTGACCTCGAATGTGAGCATGGATCATTCACTGCAACAGGGGGATCACAGAGCATGAACAGGAGCAAATTCATGCAGGCAGGTAGACTTGGTATTGGGGATGTGTAGATATTCTCTTCTGATGGTTCTGAATAGCTATCGCTTCACTAGATTGACAGCTTTTCAGAGGAATGCACTGTGTTTTAATCATCTTTGTATTCCTAGTACGAGCAAGTTGGCACATAAATTATTCAAGAGTTCTACTGAACAAATACATTCTTAGAATTACCTAACCACCCAGGGACTTCAGCTTCTACCTTAACTTGTGCAGGACTCACCACTCAGTTCTGTACTGTGAACACTCAACATTTCACAGGAGAAAAATGTCACAGCTATCACCAACCTCAGGCCACACCACAGCCACTCCACCACATGGCGCTGCTGCTCTCAAATGGGAGTGGGAGGGGTGTGCCCATTTTCAGCCTTCATGTGCAGAAAGTACTTTCTTCCTATTGGACTAATATCCTCAAATGGCAACTACCCTCTTTTATTTTGACTAACCCCCTCCGATACTGGTCTCTTTATTCAGAACAGAACAACTGGTTCCACTCAGAATCTAACTGAGCCCCTTTGCCAGTAAAGCATATCAGAAAGTGCCTTCCCCCCCGCCCCCGCCCCGTGAGCAACCCCACTCCTGTGTGTTATTTTCCTCCTACCCTCCCAGACTTATAGACACTACTGACCCCTATTTACAAAAAGCCCTCCGAAATTATACAGATTCTTAAAGAATAAGATTAGAAGCTAAATATATAAAATGTAATTCCATTTCCAGAGCCCCTTTCTAAGAATAAGGCTATTGGAAATAAATCAAATGTGACATATGAACAGTAACATTAGGGGAAAAAAGACAACCAGCAGAATATTACTGATGTTTATTAAAAAGGCAAAGTCATATTCTCTAATCTGAAATACATCTGGACTATTTCTTATACTTACTTTCCTAATGTAAAGTTGTATTTTTAATAAAATAACTTTAGGCTTATTAAATCTTTTAAAACTTGACAAAGATAAAAAGAATATCCTTAGTCTCTCAAAAATTTTATGAATAGCTAAAATTGTTGAGAGGACTCATTCCCTGCAACAAACAAGCTTAAACTTAATGGGGGGTGGGGGTGGGGAGGGAAGGAGTTTTTACTAACAAAAGTGCCTGATCAGATAAGATAATGCAATACATCTATTATATCATAACAATACCTTTCACACCACTATAGCTAAGACTCTTAGCATTTCCATTACAAAAACCTGTTTTTCAACTCTGCCACCTGCCATCCATTTAAAAAAAAAATTGTTCTTCCAGAGTATTCAAGTCAAGTGTTGATCCTAGAAACATTCTACCACCACTCCCACTAAATGTTTTGTTCTTTAGATTATCATGCAAATATTTTTAAGAGTGTATTTTGTCTCCCTACATTGCACAGGTCTGATTTCAAATATTAAAGGCAAGCAAAGAACACAGAGCACTCATTCCAGAAATACATCAATTGTACTGCTGGCCACTTTGGTAGAATCCTAACCATCAGAGCATTACTCTCCCACCCAAATTCCAGATATTTATGATACTGAACACATCAATCGTGATAAATGTTCATCTCACTAAAGGAGGTAATATGAAACAGAGAAATGTGAAAATGAAGAAACAGATAAAAAATAAAAAAGCTAGCCTAATTGGTTTGGCTCAGTGGATAGAGCATCGGCCTGTGGACTGAATGGTCCCAGGTTCGATTCTGGTCAAGCATGTACCTTGGTTGCGGGCACATCCCCAGTAGGGGGTGTGCAGAAGACAGCTGATCGGTGTTTCTCTCTCATTGATGTTTCTAACTCTCTATCCCTCTCCCTTCCTCTCTGTAAAAAAAAATCAATAAAATATATTTTTTAAAATAAAATAAAAAATAAAAAAGCTAAAGTCATTGCAAGGAAAAACAGTATGCAATGATGACAGTATAGCAAATAAGAACTGGGCTACAATACAACCTATATACTGACTCCAAGAAGTGTTAGCTACCCACTAAGCAAATGCCCAAATGTAAAGCACAGTTTATTTTTCCCCAAAAAGTTATCCCTCAGAAAAGAGGGAGCAGATTTATATTTCTAATAAAGTCTTTCTTATGACCAGGAGCTCTTACTGTTTCCATTCCCTTATCTTGAATAGCAGAATACCACTTGGGAAAGACCCGAGTATCAGGATCTCTGGAAGCCTAGAAAAGTCACCTCAGTCGGTCACCTAAATCAGCAAAGAGGGCTGCAATGAGATTTAACCCTCAGGTAATTCCCAGGGATATAACCTCACACTGTCAATACCGCATTTCATTGTAAACAAACCTTTCAAACATTCATTTTTAAAAGCATTATAATAAGTGGTTACACTGTACAGATCAACATATATGCTTCCACAGGAGGAAAGACAAAACCAATTGATCTTTAATTACAAGAACAGGCATCTGGAAAAAATTTCCAGGGACCACACCATGGATTCAAAATATGTTGGATTTCAAACAAGTCAAACAGAAGTGAAGTCTAGAAAACTGACAGTCCACACAAAAAGTGATTCTAGAGAGGGAAAAACCCTTGTGTTGAAGATGCCCTTGAAGAGTTTGAATAAAATTGCTTAATGAAAAGCCAAGGGAGAAAAGTAACATTTTTAAATTATTTCAGTGTCATTTTAAATATGTATTTTTAATTTAACTAAATATAAGACTATTTAACGATGTGATCTTCATCCCTAATGTTTATATATTCCAGTTTCTCAAAAACAGTTTAATCTTCTCACTGGGAAAACAGGGGCATCACCTTATGTTGGGATCATCCATATTTGTCACTGGCAGTAACTGAAAAAAATAAAGTGAAGAACCAAATCTTTTCATTTTTAAATTATTTCCCTCAGTACATAGTATTATATCTCCTAGATATGCTAAACAGTTAAACAACTTATTAAAATTCATAAATATATGACCATGTCTATGAAAAATATCTTATGAAAAGAGTATTTTATGGGTTAGCTACATGAAGAAAATATTTCATCTGCAAAAAGCAATTATTAATTTGCTATTACATCTAGTTTTCCAAATATGTTTATCTATATATCTGTATGCACATGTTTTAAAGGAGGGTGCTTGCTAAACCCAGGGTCCACAAGTCAGCTTTGTTGCATTTTTCCAAAAAGATTTAGCATATATTTTTGAAAAACATGTTTAATCTTTAACATGAAGTTAATATATGTACAGTGCTCTGAAAAATGCCTAGCACATAGTAAAAGATAGTACATTTTAGATTTTACCATAAATTGCTAGACCAAAAACTAGGGTGTTAAATGTTGTGACATTATTTACTCACTTGTATTTTATTGCAAAAGGCAAAACCTGCAACTTCAAGATATTTATTATAAATCATAGATAAGTAAAATAATCCCAAAACTGGAGGTTATACTTTAACGATTACTACAGGCACTTGGATTGGCTGTAAATCTGCCACTGCTCAATTCCGAAGGCTGCTAGAGTACCTGTAATTACTGGCTCTGTCACATTACGTGGATCTCTTAATACTCACATTTCAAGAGTAACAGCATTAAAAATGAAGGTTAATGAAAACTGTGATAAATTAAAAGTTTAAAACCGTATATAAAATTTTTCTTCAAATATTTGCTTAAACCAGAGGTTCTCAACCTGTGGGTCGCGACCCTTTGGGGGTCGAACGACACTTTCATAGGGGTCGCCTAAGACCGTCAGAAAACACATACATAATTACATATTGTTTTTGTGATTAATCACTATGCTTTAATTATGTTCAATTTGTAACAATGAAATTGGGGGTCACCACAACATGAGGAACTGTATTAAAGGGTCGTGGCATTAGGAAGGTTGAGAACCACTTGCTTAAACTCTAACAAAAGAAATTCTTTTTTGCTAAGTGAAATAAGCCGGTCAGAGAAAGATAAATACCACATGATCTCACTCATTTGTGGATTATAGAGAACAACATAGACTGATGAACAGGGTCAGATCCAGACAGAGAGACAGCAATCAGACTATTAATCTCCAGAGGGAAAGTAAGAAGCATCTCTTAAAAAAAAAAAAAAGAAAAGAAAGAAATTCTTTTTTGTTTGTCCAAAACATTAGCTTCACACCTTTCAAGTCTTTAAGGATGAGTACTTTATAAGAATGAAGTACTCGTCCTTGAAGCATCTCTGTGTCCCCATAGCATGTAACTCAGTATCTTTTTTCTTTTCTTTTTCCTCTTTTAAATATAGTCTTATTGATTTCAGAGAGGAAGGGAGAGGGAGAGAGAGATAGAAATATCAATTATAAGAGAAAATCGTTGATCAGCTGCCTCCTGCACACCCCTTACTAGGGATCGAGCCGGCATCCTGAGCATGTGCCCTTGACCAGAATCGAATCCGGAACCCTTCAGTCCACAGGCTGGCACTCTAACCACTGAGCCAAACCAGCTAGGGCTCAATATCTTTTTTATTTCTAATATATTTTATTGATTTTTCACAGAGAGTAAGAGAGAGATAGAGAGTTAGAAACATGGATGAGAGAGAAACATCGATCAACTGCCTCCTGCACACCTCCTACTGGGGATGTGCCCACCACCAAGGTACATGCCCTTGACTGGAATCGAACCTGGGACCTTTCAGTCAGCAGGCCGACGCTCCATCCACTGAGTTAAACCGGTTACAGCAGCTCAATATCTTTTACATAGTAAGTGTACACTGAGATCTTATAAAAATGTTTCCTATGAAATTCAAAGAATTATAAAGCTTCTTAATAAAATAAAATTTAAAAGGCTTCTTACTAAACCAAATACAGTCAACATAGCCATGAGTTAGTATATGGAAAAATACTCCTTTTCAAAAAAAGTATTATGTATTTAAAGAAACTTTCACTAAAGAGAGGCTGTATTTCATCTTTGTTAAAATATAAATGTGTATAATTCTTTTTTAATTACAGTACAATAAAATAGAAGTCTGACTTTAAAAGTGTGTACTGTAACAACCCCATTCAAAAGTTTTCACAGTATCCAATGTTCCAAGTTATGAGGAAGCAAGATGATCTATTGCATCAAGAGGTGAGTGGGGCCCTGACTGGTTTGGCTCAGTGGATAGAATGTCAGCCTGCGGACTCAAACTGCAACAACATCTGGGTTTCTCTTAAAAATTAATAATAATAATGTATTTTAAGTACAGGTAGAAAAAGTGTCAATGAAACTGACCTACGCATGAGTTGAGAGGAGAGACACAAGGTCTAATGGCTTAGTAATAAAAAGATAAAATACTTTCACGGAATGCTTTAACCCATAGCTAAGAAAAATTACAGCCATAAACAGCCTATGTTATAAGAGAGATAGTGGAGTTAGGTAATAAAAAAAAACAAAAGAACTTCATCTTTAAAGATAGTAAAAAGTAACTGGTCCATATAGGACGAAGAGGCAGAAGTGGCACTGAAGGCCAGGTCCAGGGAATAAACTTGCAGGCCCAGTGGACGACAGGTGGAAACAACAGTGCCCCGTTGACATGGTAAATGGGTGCATTCTGAGCCCCTCCCAAATTCATGAGTATCTAAAATAAAACAGACATGTGGGAAGTTCTGCAAGGTTAATACACTAAGCAAATGACTAGAATTTATATTCTAGCGATAGTTAATTCCTACATAGGTTATTTTTAATTTTCATAACCCCACAACTCCATGAAACTAATATTATTCTCACATGAAACTACTAAATGTCATGGACTTTCAGGGTGTTTGAAAATATGAAATCCAAATGCTAAATTCCCAAAGTCAAAGACATAGTGCAGGTGTATCCAATCTGAGTACAAGGATCCTGCATGATGATATAATAGTTTCAATTGCCAATGACTAAGAAAACACATAATACATTCAGAGACTTTCCCTGCAATAAATCTGGTGACTCTCTCACCCCTAGGATCTACAGACAACTAGCTGAGAAGCATCAATCACTACACATGCAGGCTTGAATAAGCACAACATAGATAGGGGCATTAGCTTTGTTGAGGATCAAAGTAATCATTCTATTATTATCACAGATTTCAAAATATAAATAGTTCCTTCGTAAATATACTCCCCCAAACCAAAAAAAACCCTGCAACTTCAACACCTACTTTGTGAATAACGCAAGTCATAAAAGCAAGCCTGCATCATTACATCTATTTGGATGTTGTCAATCCTAACCCTGGTAATACTCACCCAGCATCACCATCAGGATTTAGGAAAAGTAAAGAGTGTGTTTAGGAATAGGGGGTTGTGGCAAACAGTGTAGTGGTTAAAAGCACAGGATCTGAAACCAGCCTGCCTGGGTAAGAAGCCCAGCTCCACCCTCACCTTGACTACCTATCGTCCAGTCCTTCCACCTCTCAGTGCCTCAGCATCCTCATATGCAAAACAACAAATAAAAAGAAAATATTCACACTTTGAAGGTTTGTGAAAATTAATATATATAAAGCAGATAGGACAGTGCCTGGCACATCGTAGATATTATTTAAGTGCAACAACAAAAAAATCTACACATAAAAATTCAAGCTGGACTGATATAATTCTGAACAAAAAGATGGGCACTGCATTATTATAAGCATCTCTGAAAGGCTTAACACAACTCTTCATATACACAAGGGCTATTTCTTCGCAGTGAGCGGGGAATCTAAAGTTAGCTACTGCACCGCTTTCTCTCATACCCAACGCCTTGCCACTTCTCTGGGTTCATATGTGAGCTTATCAAACCCACCATCAACAGTGCTTAGTCCTGAGGAAAACAATCAGAATTTCAGAACACAAGACAGTTTCTTCTGGCAAACATCAGATGTCAAGACTTTCACCAAAGACGTCTGTCTACCACAGAGAACAACATAAACAGATAATCACAGAACACAGAGAGATAATGCATAGAAAGCACTTAGCATAGGGGCTAGCACTCCGTTAAGAATGAGTTGTCGTCATGAATTCTATTGCAATGCTCCTAAAAAGCATTACTCAATCTCTCAGTTTTCAGGTAAAAATAAGCTTGTATTTGCTAGTTACAGCTTTTTGTTAGAAGAAAATGAAATTTATAATGCAACAACCTGAATGGATCACAAAAACATTATTTTGAATGAAAGAAGCCAAACACAAAAGAACTTAGACTATATGATTCTATGTATGACTCCATGAATAAAACAGAGGCAGGGAGTTGCTGCTGCAGAGGACAGGGGGAAGGGAGGATTTATTGAAAAAGGTACAATAAAATTTTCTGGAAAAATGAAAATGTTCTTTATCTTCTTTAGATAGAGTACATGGGTGTATAAAATGGAAAAAAAAAATCGTTGAACTGAACACTTAAGACCTGTACATTTTGTTGGGTACAAATCATACTTGAGTTTTCAAATTTTTTAAAAATCAAATGCATCTGTATATACTCTTTGAAATTTAGTGTAGGAATGTTATACATGGGTAACTTAGGAGAGGGAAGATTAGAATTACCTGAGAAATAAGGGCTCAAAACTTACAAATTATGGTCCAGGGAAGACAAATAAATGCATTTATTCTTTTTATTAAAACGACACCTAAGAATAAAATCTTTTCCCTCTGCTTCCTATTTACATCTATCTCATCCATCTTCTATTGTCTCTCTTAGTTCTGATCACTGGCTGATTCACTCATTTCAGAGAATTTGCAGTCTGGGCTTATACCACAATACTAACAGAGTTAACAAAAAGAAAGACTGAATACTCAATCAAAACAGCAATGTTTTTATTAAATAGACCAGCAGCTGTGTGAGCAGAGACTTATAAGTGCATCTGTTCTACAGGATTTTATATTTCATTCAATTTGTTCAAATCAGAGCAGCAAAGCCCTAGAATGAAGTACTAGATAATAAAATAGTTTTGCTAAACAGACCCTACATTGATATGGTGTTTGGTAGAAAAGAACTGTACCTATTCACTCATTCATGCAACAGGCACTTACTGAGCACCTATTCCATCCCAGCCACTGCGCATGGTGCTAGAAACAAAGATGAAGCAGAGCCTTGTTGAGGTGACAGACATTTGAACAGATGGTTACAACACAGTGGCAGGTTCAGTACACACACAGGCCCGGGGCAGGACTATGAAAGCACAGTGGAGGGAAGATTTCCTTTGAAGGTTGAAGCTTTACTGGAGTAAACAGGCAGGAAAGGAAAATGAAAAGTGCACTCCCATCCAACCCCCCTCCACATACAAGGGAGCTTCATTCAGCTCTATTAGTAACGTTTTATTTCTAAATCAAAACAGGGGTATATTAGCTGTTCCTTATCTTATTCTTTTATTAGTCCTTTTCTTGGTCAAATATTTCATAATAAAAAATTTTAATGCATTCCACCAACTAGTGCTTATAGGCTTTGAAAACCGTCACAACCAGCAGCTCCTTCTCCCAAAACACATAGCTTGGAGTTGCCAGGGCTAGCTCATCAGTAATGGGGAAAAGAGACGGATGTAAGGTTCTCTGGTGATAGCTGCAATATGGGGCCTAGACAGGTACAAGGGGGTGGGCCCAACACATCAGGTATACTATAAAATTAAAAAGGTACAAAATAGGTACGTAAAATATTCCCACTTCATTTTATACATACACAGAAAAAAATTAGAATATATATATATGTATACCTTTGTCATTGAAAAAGAAATTTATCCTAAACAACTAACTCTATTCATTCCTATGGCTATTCTCTCAACACATATTGAACACTTGCTCCATGTCACCGACATACAGAGAGGAGAAAGCACCTGCCTCAAAAGTGCCTGCCATCAAATGGGAGGAGTCAGGCAGGGGAGCTGACTTCTGGAGTACAATGGAGAGATTCTACAATAAGAACTGGCTGGGAGACTTCTGTAATACTGTCAACAATAAAATTAAGTTAAAAAAAAAAAAGAACTGGCAAAGATGCACCTCAAGATATGCGCCAGGGAACATGGGGAAATGTTTAACCATCTTCACAGGTCACACCAATAAACCCTGGGAATTTTTCAAAATACATATGGAAAAGAAATCAAATATGTATTAAAAATATTTTTAATTATTACAAATTAATTTTAGCTTGGCCAATGTAGCTCAGCTGGCTGGGCATCATCCCGTGCACCGAACAGTTGCTGTTTGATTCCCAGTCAGGGGACATGCCCGGGTTTCAGGCTCAATGCCTGGTAGGAGGTGTGCAGGAGGCAGACGATCAATGTTTTAAACTTGTTCTCTCTCTCTCTCTCTCTCTCTCTTCTCTCCCTTCCTCTCCCTCTAAAAATCAATTTAAAATATTTTTTAAAATTAATTTTAATGTACTCTATAATTCCTGTAAGAAAAAAAAAAAAAGACAAAGTTCTGGAACTCATTTAAAAATTCAAGGTGCCACTCATGTTGAAATAATAGTGCCTTAAACCAAAATAACTGATGGGAATGTGCTAGAGCCTTTAAGGAAAGGCAGCCTTCTTGTAACTGGTAGTATGTTTACTTGTGTAATATTACTCAGTTATTTACTTTTCTTTTACTGTCCTTATGCATACTAAATGATCAGTCTTCGAATCTTTTTTTTTTTGGAATTTTCGTATTTCCAATCCTAGAAAAATTATTTAATTCAATATGAAATAAATCATACATATATACACACATACATAAACACATTTATGTCTACACGTGTATATATGTAGCTAAGTGAATTTAAGGCACTTCTGAGATTAACTGACTTTCCTCTCCCTCCTCCAATCCTACTTGTAATCCAATATGCTATAGCAACAATGCTTATACACCTCCTTCTTCTTGCACTTGAAAGTTTAAAGGGGCGAAACACGTTTGTGATGTCCTGATGGAATGTGTTGCCATGGGAAGTACTGGCTTGTTCTTTATGAAGCACCATGACCTCACTGCAAATGAGAAAGGGAACGGATGATTTCTGAGGAATCAACTCATAGAGAGATCCAAAAGCCCAACAGACAGTCTGCAAAGTAATGCAATGTCAAGCGCTATGCTGAAATATGCTCAAAGAACTTTTAAAGCTTGACCTCCCAAATAGGAACCATATAATCAAAAAGGAAGATATAATATTAATGTAAAGATAAACCATTCAAATAATAAGGACTTATGGCTTAAAATCCCATGACTTTCTGTGTTTACATCATAAAATTAAATCCACATCATACTTTTCCCTTCCTAAAAGCAGCCTGCTTATTCCTCTCTCTCTCTCTCTCTCTCTCTCTCTCTCTCTCTCTCTCTCTCTCTCTCTCTCTCTCTCTCTCTCTCTCTCTCTGTATATGTGTGTGGTGTGTGTGTGCCCCTGTTTATACAGCTTATCCCTTATCACACTGACAAGACTGGGAACCACAGCAGATGGTCCCCCCAGACATAATTCTAACAGGTTTTTTGTGCAAACAAAAGATAAAGAAAGCTACAGCAATGATTTACTGATATCTAAAGTTGAAAACTGAAAAACACAAACTGCTTTTTTCTTACTGTTTGAACTGTTTATCCCTTCAACTACTAAGATAGATATGGCCAAAATTAAATATAATTTCAAAACTACAAACCAAATACCCAATTTTAACTACCACTAAGTTTTGTTTTTGAGTTACCAAAATGTCCTAAATCACATTTTTAAAGAACATTACCTACCATTCCTTTTGTACGAGAAAAAAGCAGAAATATTTGTAAATGTCTGTCTTATAAATCCTACTTAGTTGCTATGTTGTGAAATAAACTATTCATCTGGATTTTTCTTAAGCAAGAAAAATGCATTGGAACCAAAAACTTTAAAATATTTTCCCCAAGAAACTAAAAATTAATTCCCTGAACCAAATCTGGAATCTTTGTTGTAGAGCTAATGTCTATGCTATTTAAAAATAATCTACCAGTTGAATACAACACAAAACCATGATTACTCATCCTTTAAGATTAAAGAGTATTTTCACAGCATAAAACAGAACTTCCCTCATGACCATCTAATTTCAAACAGCACTGTTTTTATGGTTTACCTGAAAATCCAGCAAGAGCCTCAGACACAAATATATAGTGAAACTGACAAGCATATGAAATAAACTATCCAGACACCAAGCAAAAAAATACACCAGACAGACCCACAGGGCTCTTTTAATGTAGGTCATGATTGTCAGACCATAGCAAAAACATGGTGACCCTTAATGAATATTAACATTGATTATATGTAATCATGCACATACTTTACTCTCAGTAACCAGCCCTCTGAAGTAAGTCCATAAAGCTGCAAGAAGTGGGTATCAGTCTACTGTGAACTACTTTGCACCAAAGAAAATGTCAGCCCATCATCTTTGTATCCCTGGAGGTATAGGAGTAGCTTCTATCAAAACTGCCCAGAACCTCTAAGGACTCCATCGTACTGCTTAGTTTCTGAGAGGTCTTACTCCTTCACAAATGCACTTACTCTAGAGCAGCGGTTCTCAACTTGTGTGTTGCCAACCTGTGGGTCGCGACCCCTTTGGGGGCTGAATGACCCTTTCAAGGGGTCACCTAAGACCATCGGAAAACACATATATAATTACATATTGTTTTTGTGATTAATCACTATGCTTTAATTATGTTCAATTTGTAACAATGAAAATATATCCTGCATATCAGATATTTACATTACAATTCATAACAGTAGCAAAATTACAGTTATGAAGTAGCAATGAAAATAATTTTATGGTTGGGGGTCACCACAACATGAGGAACTGTATTAAAGGGTCGTGGCATTAGGAAGGTTGAGAACCACTGCTCTAGAGTATCTGTACAGATTCCTAAGACACCATAAAAACCTACACATGTACGCATTCCATCTAAACTCCTTACTTAATCTTTTGTAGAGGTATATAACATGGCTGCTTTCTCGTGGAAAAATTATAAAATCAGGTCAGGAATAAAAGGGCTAATCATATAGCCTATTCTCTTTTTGTAGAAATCACAAAGTGTCTGACTAGGGGGAGAGGTGGTGTTAAAATGCTGATTTTTTCCAATTAATCCAAGCTAATATATCCTTTCATGAAATCCCCATGCAGGGCAAACGTGAGTATGTTCATATGATATAGCCTATTTATCTACAAATAGTTAATTCAGGTAGTGACAGTATAATACTAATCAAGCTAGTGTTGCAAATTTGAATCAGTATGAGCCAGCTAGTTACACTGCCCCCAACAGCCACAAAACAGATGTTTAATTTGGCCAGCCAGCCATCACACGAGAACTGAAAACAGGACCAAGTGAGAGACATGCTCAAATCAGTGCAAATCCATTCTACTAGAAGAGTAGTGGGTCAAAAAGTTCACCTCTATAGGGCATACATCATTCAATAGAAACAACAGGTGTTCTCTGGACAATGTTTCCAAATCTAATCTAAATCCCGTGTACCATGGGTAAAGCATATATTTGTTAATATTAGGGATATCCAAAATTCAGGTAACTATAAGTGTATTAAGTATAATCTAACAGTTGTTGATGGTCTATAGTTTAAAGCAAATATCATTTATTTCTGCACAGAAAATAAATTCTGTCATAGAAAAAATCTACTTTGATTTTTACAACAAAATATAGCATTTACCATAACTCTAAGACAAAATATAAAGCGTCATGCTGATGACAGAGATATAATTTAAAATAAATGCAGCATATTTTCTTTAAACACATATTAGGTTCACTTCCATCTGCCATCTTTTTGGAGAATGAAAAACTCCCTAGAGCTGAAATATGTTTGCTAATAAATGTAACTTGAGATTTTTCTTTGAAATTAAACTGTAAAAGTGTTATGAAAACTGTCTTGTTTACATATGGCACCAATAGCATACTATTCTCATTATGGTCCCTATACACATATTCTTAATACATAAAAAGCAAACACTGATAAGCAAGGTAAAAAAAATTCGCAATGGAAATCTTCAATCTGCAAAAGCAGATATAACATACTTTTTTAAAAAGGGAAACAGGAAATATGTAACAATGAGTTGCACAACGTGGTCCTTAAAATCCTGAACTAAATGTCATCATATTAGTAGGAGACTCTGGCTACAAGCTAATTTAATACTTAAATGTTAATATAATTTCCCCATTACTACATCTGCAATGAATGTCTTTTTAGCCAATAAAAGCAAGTTTAGAAAATGGTATGTAAGAAAAAAGAGAAAAATGCTTCAGCAATATTCTTATTACATAGACAATCACAAATATTTCCAAGACAAGTTTACTAAAAATTATTACTATACTTTCAAAAACTTGTAATTCTTTGAGCAGAAATGAAGAAATTAGCTTAATACAATAAATCTAAAAGTAATATAACTGAAAATAGACTACTATCTTGCCATGCATGAATATATAAAACTGTAATTTTATTTAAAACATACGAAGACTAAATCCCAAAATAATTAATTTCTTTAGCCACTCTAAGACAAGTGAATCACAAAAATAGCACTGGATAAATCTTGTTACAAATACTACTATGTGGACCCATACATATAATAAATGAGGTATAAGAAAGCACTCAGCATTTCTATGTAAACTGCTTCTGAAGGATTATTATGGAATGCACACACTGGCTGAACCTAAAGTGTTCGGGTTTTAAACATTAATTTACTTTGACTATGTGCATGTCAAAATGAAAGATTGCTGTCTGGATCCAGACATGCCATATTAATATTGAACACAGGCATTCACTCCAGGTCAGTAGTCACTCCAAGTCTACTTCAGCAGGTGGTAAAAGTAATGTACTCATTAAAATGTATGTGTTACAAGGTTATCTGCCCAAAACAGCTCTCAAATAGAGGTAGCCTTGAAACTTAAGCATTAGATATGCTAGAACCAACCTCTAATTGTCACAGGTCTGGAGAAAATTGAACTTTCTCTCACTACCTGATAACCAATAAATTTAGTTGCTTTCATCAGTATCTTTGGAAAAAGTCAGTTTTAAATTCCATGGAGCTAACCTGGCTGTCTCCAACAGTTAAATGCTCTTGAACCAACCTACATGGACTAGAATGTCATTTTAGATCTAGAAGGCAAAGATGGGGTTTTTCTTCATTTTAGATGCCTGACTGAATTAAGAAAACTTTTCCTCCTTTCAGTTTTGTTAATTCTATTTACATTATTTTTCCCTTCTGTGAGATGATAAACTTTAATTCTCCAGACTAAAGGCATAAAGCTCAAGATATTAAAGCTGACTCATACCAAAGAGGTCATCTGACCTACAGCATATACAAAAGTATGACTAACAACCCCACAAAAGCTCAAATATTTTAAAAATTACTTTTCAATGTCAAAGATAAATCTTTTCCATTTATACCTAGCATGCCTATACTTAAACAAGATCATTCTCTAGCTCAGTCTTTCACTTCTCTCACTGCCATGTCACCCAAAAATTTCCACTAACAGACAATTCACTTCATTTTCATTACATTTTTAACTATATAATGTGTTTTTCCCCAAAATATGCTGATTCACCTTGTAAATAAAAGCAGACAGGTCCCAAAATTTCTAATCAATCATTCCACTTTGCTTCACTTGCTCATTATTCGCCCAATTACAACATAAGGAAAGGAACAGAAAAAGGGCAGGTCAACATAGATAGGAAAATAGGTGTCTTCTTATAAGGATGAGACCGCACCTGTCTTGTTCACTGCTGAATAAACAGCACCACTGGCACATGATGAGTATCTAACGAATAAATGAATTTACAAAGAACCAGAGAACACTGGAATTCAAGTATATATATAAAAGCCTAAGTGACTGGCCCACGGGCAGGTAGCTGACATGCACTGACCACCGGGGGCAGACGCTCAACACAGGAGCTGCCCCCTGGTGATCAGTGCACTTGGCTGACCAACAGGCACCAGACACCGCTCATGGCTGGCAAGCGCAGCTGTAGCTGCAGCTGCACAAGCCTCTCCCCAGGACACTCCCCCTGCGCTGCCCTCTCCCATCCAGATGGGGATCAGGACCTCATCGGACCCACTAGGCGCAAGCCCAAGGCTGCTCTCCAGCACCCCACAAGGAGTGAGGCTGCGATGACCAGCAGTCACGGGCGCATTGTTATCGTCCTAGGACCGGCGCATGGAGACTACAGCAGAGGGGCAGTGAGCCAGCAGCAGCAGGCGCAGTGGGGCCAGAATTAGCCGGGGCACAGCGCCTCGCCCAGGCTCCGGCTCCTCCCAGGCCGCCTACCACTTTGCCCACTACTTTGTGCTGTCAGGATCGACATGGACAGTGGGCTAGAGCCCAACAGGCTGGCGGGTAAGGCTGGGCTGCAGCAGCGCACAGGTCCACTCATCCCCACAGGCCAGGCCAAGGGACCCCACCGGTGCACAAATCCATGCACTGGGCCTCTAGTTTTATATATAAGTAATGTGAGGCTCAAAAAGACTAAATGGCTTGGCTAAGCTCACAGGGCAAATTGGTCAACCTTGCACAGAATCTAAATCAACAGATGCTGCTTTAATATAAAGCTTTTTTTATTCTCTCACCTACAGCACATATTTTTTAAGTTCAAAACAACACTCCCTAGGGATTTACACAAGTTTCTCCCTTGTAGAAATATATCTGAAAAGTAGTCTCTCCCCAATCAAGAGGCTATCATTTCTGTAAATTCCCATAGCAGGAGATTATATTTGGGAGAAATTTTAAGATATAATGGGGAGATAAGAGATCAAAAGTAGAAAACGAACAAAAGGCACTTACCAATGCATTTAAAACTTACAATAGACTGTAGTACTAAAAGAAAGGACTATAAGTAACATTTTATTCCTTCGGTTCATAATGACAGATACTGAGCTTTTAAGGTTCCCTAACCACCTCACTTTCTAGAAAATTCAGAATTTCCCTTCTACAATTTCATTCAAATGTGAGCAAATTTCTTTTTATTTGCAACACATAAAATGCTTTCTAGGAAGCTTTCATTGTACTCAAATATGTATAAGTCCAATAGACTCCTTACAATAACAGACTCCCATTTTCTGGGGTCCCACAAGGGTCCAGGAATATCCCCAACACAGATCTCAGCTTCCTCCCAGCTTTCACATTCAAGATGAGTACCAGGGTCCAGAAAGATCTTTTCTAGGCTGAAAGGTTAAGACTCTACATATACCTATCAACCATTTTTCTTCCTTTTTACTTCCCAATACTCCAGTTTTTCTTACCTAAATTATCATAAAAAGGGCTAACTTTTACCTAAGGAAAAAAATTATAATGATCTTGAAAGACCATATAAAAATAAGTTTAATACAACCTATTGAACCTGGCACAAAGAGAAATCGTACTGGGAACAGGGAAAGAATCTTCATATTGGATAACTGGTTTCTTATTCAGATAAGGATTTTTCCATTCTCCATAACATCTTTAAGTTTAAAACAGCAGAGCACAAGAATTAAGCATTCTAGTGGCTGGCAGTCAATGCTAATTAGTATGACATACTTAGACTTAACAGGTGGTCCATGACCTACACCAATAATGAAATCTAACTCCAAATGTTTTGACCAAAGTAAAAGCATTTCTCTGGCAGGTGGCAAAAAGAATGATGAGTCAGGAAGAAATACTCAACACTGGCCAGATGCCTTAAGGTATCACCAGTAAGAACAGGAAAATTAAAAGGACCAATTCACGAAACTAACAAAGAACAATATGCCTATTTTATTTCAGTCACTTTAAGCATGAAATCTATACTTAGAGTGCCCATGAATCACAGCATCTGTTAAGCACCAATAAGGCCATTTACTATGGTTAGGCTCATAAAAGGGTCCCAAAATTTATAAAAGACTACTTGCACTAGAAAAATGCTAAATTTAATTCTTTCAAGAGGTAATAAAAGCACCAGTGTTTTACACCTAATAGTTAAAAGGGCAACACAAATGAGAAACCAATTCTGTAGTCTATATAATTTAGTAAATTTTACTTATTTCTCATGAATGACATAAATAGTCATTAAATTCCTTCAACAAACACTGACAGCTTATTACAGGTGAAATGTGATAGTAGGAACTATGACCACAAGAAAAATGGGCTATCTCTGTACTCAAATTCAGTCTAACAAGAGAGACATGTAAACAAATAATTCTAATAGTCTAATAAGTACAACAAGTAGAGATCATCTCAGTCACAGCAGTGTGTTAAGAAACAACCTGACTTTAGGGAGTATTGGGGAAAACGATAAGGAGGAGCAGTGTTAGATATGTTTAAGGATTTCATACCTGACATTTTCTAATGTAATGCTTCACCTCTTTCAAAGTGAGACAATGTGTGTGAAAAAACATGACCACCCCTCACACTTCTGGAACATTCAAAATGGGTTATTTCATAGATGAGATTTAAAAAGCTGAAAAAAGGTAAGTTCACTAATAATATCATCTTTGAAGCAAGACCTCAAATCTTCCAACTCCTAATCTCTTATCCCATCTATGAAATCACTCTTCTGCCTCTCTGGTTCCCCAAAGAAGCCATCACATAGATTATGTATTGTGTGTTACTTCAATATCCTATTTGCTTAATTTCCTATATGACACAAACCATCAGAAAAGGATGTGCAAGAAAGAAACACATAAAACTAAAAGACATTTAAATAGACTAAAAAGGATTAAACACATGTTTAAATAAAATTCCATTAAGTTACCAGTTCATTTCAGACTCAAATTTAAAATATTTACATATAATGACAAATTTTCTTTATTAATACTTAATATAATAACAGCTAACATTTATTAACCATTTACTAATTTTCACAACTCTATAACCCATCTCCGAGACCGTCACAGGTTCAGAGAGGTTTGAGAAATACTGATTCAATTATAGTGAGTATCCGGACTTAAAAATTACTCCAAGGTTTCCAGACATTTGAGTTGATCAGTCTTTCAGATCCAGTTAAGATCCAACAATGGGAGACAGCCACTTCAAGGCAAAGCTTTCAAAGAAGTATTATACTTTCAGATGAAGGACTGAATATAAAAAGGGGTAAAAAAAAAAAAAATACCTCCTAGTACAAATACTTTCTGTAGAAAGATTAAAAAAAAAAACTTATAAGAAGTTTCTGTGGGTGAAGAATAATAGTAAATGAATTAATTATATTTAAGTAATAAATTATTTTCCTTCCAGGACATTTATACTTTAACAAAATTTTAAAAGTATCTTAGTTATCCCATGTTTTATTCCTCGGTTATCCTTCTCCTGTGTTATAAGGTCTTGAAATTCTCAACCACATATGCTATTCTCTCATGAGGATTTTCAGATACATAACCATCAACATTTAGGAATTAGAAAAATGGGTATAATAAAATGGTTGACTTCTTAAAAACTGCCTATTATATCTACTCCTCATGCAAGTGATATTTTCTCACTGACATTTTAAAAAATAAAAAAATTAAAAGATGTTAATAAGCCCTTGCTTAATAAAACCAATGACCCAACTCTCTTTCTTAATTAAAAGGCAACAAAACTTGAAGGACTTACTATTTTCAATGAATGTTCAGATGCCATAGTCTTTTTAAAATTATGTCTATTTTATAATTTCTTCTATTATTAATGCATTCTTTAAGAGAGTGATTCTGATATACATTTTTTCTTGTTCTTTTCCAGTCCTTGACACAGACTGGTGAATGGTACTATGGAGTAACAAGCATATTCAACCAATACAGATGACTAAAATTAAAAAGCTCTAACAGATTAACATATCTAGGCCACACAGAAGGGTCATGAGGTAAGATCATCAGCATAAATTAGCACATTATTATAAGGCATTTAAAGGAACCTTAAATAAAGCCTGCATGGTAGATCTTTTTTTCATAACAAATATCTAATGCCGTTTGATTAGATTTCTTTTAATCACAAGTATTATTTGGAGAAAAAAATACTGCTTGTATAATACCACATTTGACTACCTCAGCTCCTACCCTGAGAGGCAAATTTGAAATTATAAAGAGCTTAGTTTGGGGGAGAAAGCAAAAGAGGAAGCCTGATGAAAGATTTTTAGGGTACTTTAACTATCTTTCTCCATATAATATCCAGAACATATTTTTTAAATCATTTTGAGTAAGTTTTTGCTTATCATACCCTTATAAAAAAAAAACTAAAAACACAGTCATTTAGGAAAATAAATCAGTTATTTATCAAATCCATAGAAATTTACACCTACAAAAAGAATGGGCGAAATAGCAGGTCAGTTTCTTGCTAAATAATTAAAAATACTGTTTCTTAATCTCTACAATAAGACTATTCTAACAGTGACAAGTGTCACAATACATTCCTTCTATTTTTCATACTATTTATAGCTCACAGAACAATTGTCAAATACTGAAAGAAAATGTCTAAATGATAGTCTTTAGCTACTGGAACAGTTGCTGAATAATCAAATCCTCCTTTAATTATGCATTTTTAAACAATTAAGACAAATCCCATATGTATCATATTACCAACATCAACAAAGGCAGCAATAAGAGTGAACATTTAAATATAGATTTTGCTAAATTTTCAAAGATACTTTTAACATAAAATAACACTCCAGAATAGAAAAACCTATGTGGTATGACCTAAAAGCACATAATACACTGACCTGATGATAAGACAAACTACTAAGTGCCAACATTCTCCCCAACTTCCCCCCAAACTACATACATTTAGTAAAAGACAGTCACTTCGGAGTTATGAAGATGAGTTGTGTAATGGAAAAAGATGTAAACTCTTTATTTCTAGGGATTAGTAGCTTAAAAGTGATATTTAAGGAAAAATAAAAACTGAAGCATACAAGTTATATTGAGTTAAAACAGTGAAAACACACTTGAAATTATCTTAGATAGCCTCAAAACAAGAGTCAAGCATTTTATATTAGTACCAGAAGCATTTTGTACTTTTCTACTTCCAGTAAAAATCATTGGCAGATTCTACTTGTATTAAAAAAAACAACTATAGATAGGTTTAATTGACATAAAAATAAGCTACTTGTATTATCTTGCTTGGGTCATAAAGCCTGTTGGTTGTAATATACTCTATGAATGAACAATCAGGAGATTTTCACCCAACTGTATAGTAAGTGTATTCACCACACAGTGCTATATAAATAATCCTTACTTCAAGTCCTATTATCTAATCTTTATATTTCTCAACTAAAGAAGCTATTCATAAAACTTGTATTTTCTTTTATCACACCACTGCCAGTAGTAAATTGAAACAATGAAAGGTTCTGCTAAATTTTCAAAGGTACTTTTAACATAAAATAACACTCCAGAATAGATAAACCTATGTGGTGTGACCAAAAAGCCACACAAATCATTTATTTATGGCTGTTATGTTTTAATCACTGGATTGTTTTTAGAGGCCTAAAAAAATTAATGGTTTTTGCTATACAAAAGCAACTATGTTTTCCATGAAACATTAGCTGTCACATTAATACAAGGTTTTATCATTAATTATACTGGATTATACAGGAGTTTATGTCTAAAAAATGATTGTTAAATATCTGAAATTCCAAACCATTTCGAAATAAAAATGAAACCTGGTCCTAGGAAACATTACATGAATTAAAGAACCACTTAGAAAACAGAAAATTAAATGTAAAAAAATATAACCTCAATTTAATACATTTGCAGATAAAACATCTAACATTTTTTCATCAAAAAGCAAAATATTAAACATAGGTAAACAGTGCCACCTTTTGGTATATTTAGGAATTGAGCTCCTAAATTGTACAAATATAAATTTAATGTAACAGATGAAAGTAAACAAAGGAATTCAAAAGGCATCAATTTATAATTTAATAGTGTTAAAGCTTTAATAAGTAATGATTTATTTTTAAACTTATAAATATTTTCAAGAACTAAAATATTATTTCATGTTTATATGCTTTCATTTCAATTTCATGAAGTTGGGAGGGCATCATTTCATTTCAAAGTAAACAGAGGCTTAGAAAATGCTAATGACTGGTCCAAACATCCCTCAATTAAGAACAGTTGAGCCATTACTGGCTCAAAATTGCTAGTTTTTAAATTCCAACATTAATTCCTTAAATATTATATAATGAGTCAAATCCCATAATTATCCTGTTACAAACAATGCACACACTTCTGTGTTGCTTAAGATTGTATTTTTTTACAATGTATTTTGTATACACTTGCAAGAAAAAGATATTTGTTTAAAGTACTACATGAACAATACACAAAACATTGACTATATTCACATAGCTGTTTACACTTCACAAACGCAAAAACTCTTCATTTAATACAGTATTCTTCCTATCCCTATGCTAATGGGGGGGGGGGCGGAATGTGTTTAAAACTGCAAAGGCTTCTTTCTTTTTCTTTTCCAGGAAAAATAACCCTTGTTTACACCTTACATTGATTTGCAACTTACCTCAATCACAAGATAAAAAAAACCTGCTACAAATGAGATGGAAATGATAAGCTTCGAATGCTCTCCCTAAAACTTATTTGCCTAAATTTGATCTTACATTTAGATGTCTGTATACTATTGCCAGTGTCTTCCACGCTTACATCTGTCAGTGATTTCCTGAATGGTCTTATTAGACTGTAACATACTTATGCTATAACATCCTCACAGTTCCTTATTTATTAGCTAGCTAACAATTCAGCACCCACATGGAAAAAAGAAAACATTATCTTTATCTTTGGTTCACTTTTTGCTATAAATTTTACTCAAATTGCAATCATCAAGTTCTTTATAGAGCAGATTTCAAAATCACAGTTAATAAGTAATTATTTCATCTTAAATTATGTAGCAACTCAAAAAGAATCAAGAAAGAAGACAATAGCTAATACGATGGTAGCTAAAATGGTACTGAACAGTAAAAGAAGGGCAAAGAGGGAGCCAGAGGGATGGGCCAATGTACTACACCTTCTGTGGAACAGAACTCCATGATCAAATGCAATAATGAGACATTAACTCAGAAACGTATTTAGGGCATTAGTCTCACCTCTTGTTCATAAGATATTCAAGAAAAAACACAGTTTAATACAAGAAAAATGGTAAACAGCTATTTCTAAAAATGATTTAGAGGGAAATATTAAATATAATAGTAAAAAGATATTTTTAAAGGATTTTGTTTCACCTACAGCTCCTTTTTCATCATTAGGACTGGATGCTCACCCTCAAGAATAAACCACATCCCAGATCTTCTTTAGAGACTCTGATTTTCCTTCCCCTATTTCTGAATGGATGAAAAAAAAATCCCATTTTGAAGGCCTTAGTTTTATTTATTTCTGCCTTATTCCCTGAGTAGAAAGGGAAAAAAGAATGAGAAAGGGCCATTCTCATTGCCACCCTTACACTATGCTCCGTTAGCCATTGCTGCAAATAACTCAACATTTGGATAAAAGTCATACTCCAAGAACACTTCTCTCTGCAAGTACACAGGCATATACACAAATACATGGAAAAATATGTAACCAATTTTATTAAGTTTGAAGGAACATCAAAATTTCTAATATTGAATCAATCCCATTAAATTGAAAGCAATTACTTCTTCCAATTTAATAAGAGTAGATTAAATTAGATTTCTGATTCAATATAACTTGTAGTGCCCATGTCAGGAAAAGTGATAGTATGAGGATCTTATCCAAGACATGTCAAGTTTGAGACTGCACTTGACAGCCACCTAAATGGGATTCTACTGAAAAAGTAAAGGGATTCTCACACACACACACAGACACACAAACCACATTTACTTAACCTTTAGAATATACTTTTTTAATTCTGCTATAAAGATAAGAATAAAGTTACTTTGAAACATTATAACCAAAAAATTGTTTTTACCTCACTAACACACACAAAAATACCCTGAATTCCTATTTTGTGCCAGGCACTATGCTTAATGATGGTAATAATAACAAGCACAAATTGAACACTTTACATGTACTAACATTTAATCTTCAGAAAGGACTACGACTGTCATCTTCATGAAATATATGAGGATATTAAAGCACAGAAATACTGTCATTTGCTCAAAGTCATATACCTAATACAAGAGCTGGTTTTACTGTTTGGCTTAATATTAATAGCTGACTACAGTCTGCTCTTCATCACTAATCAACAATCTCTCTGACATGTCAAAAGTAAAGATGACTAGAAGGAACTCACATGCCTTGGGAGAGATAATATAAAACAGATAAATTACTCTAAGATTGGAACTAGCTAGGGTGCCACTCTCTCTGTGTCTCTCAGACAGGGGAAATGAGCTGAATGGAGGCAGTGTAAGCAGAGCTACAGTGTACAGAAGGAGTAAGGATCTAAAATAATCAGACTAGGTGATCTAATGTACAGTCACAATTACTGCAAAAAAAAAGGCCTTTAAATCACATATATATAATATACATTGATCTATGTCCATAATACTAAATTCATAGAAATTCTTAAATTTGAGAATCATCAAGCTACACTGAAGGTAGGACTAAAAGGAAAGTGTCTCAAAATGGCTGATATTCAAATCAGCTCCCCTTAAATTAACCATCAACACATGCTGGTAACGTAAAAATGGGTGGGACATTTTTAAGGGCTGTAGTTTACCCCATCCTCTTTTAATATTAAGCCTCTTTAACCTAAATACATGTAAACAGATTTGGGTATTGATAAGCAATTCAAGTTGCATTTTATGTGAAGGTTAGATTTTAGACAAGCATGAAAGCAATCTAATGGTAAAGTAACACATGTTTGTCCTTAGAGTCAAAAACTCTCACCTCAGTCGCCTCCTATGGGCAAGAGGACAAGGACCACATTCTAGGACAGCGATGGCGAACCTTTTGAGCTCGGCGTGTCAGCATTTTCAAAAACCCTAACTTAACTCTGGTGCTGTGTCACATATAGAAATTTTTTGATATTTGCAACCACCATCACTGTTCTAGGACAAGCATAGTCAGGGCAACAGAGCAACGAGGATATCAAGAAGCAAGTCAATGACTGAATTGCTTCACATCTGGTCTCCAACATACATACTGCAGACTGATACCTGCACAGGATCATGCTGCCTCTGCAAAGGTCTAGTTGTTCAATTCTTATATAAATATATAAATACTAGTAAACAGTTTCTAAAGCAATAAATAAATAAAAATAAAGTGTTAACTAATTTAATGACATCAAATAATTTTATCAAAAGATTATTTGTACCATGAAATTCACTTTTCATGTATGTTATAGCTGGAGTGATCATGTAATAAAATACTGCCATCTATTGTCCAAGAGCTAAAACTACATCATTTCTTTCATCCAAAGCCACTAACATTTTTAATTAAGACCAATAAGAAACAACACTATTTACACAAAGTGTTAACATCTCAAAAAAATGTTTATTCCCAAGACCAAATATGACAACAAAATAGATTTTTAAGTGAAGCTTTCATGATCATTTATCACCTGGCCATGTTCTTTTTTATTTTTTTATTTTTTATTTTTTTATTAAATTTATTGAGGTGACATTGGTTAATAGGATTATATAGGTTTCAAGTGTAGATTTCCATGATACATGGTCTGTATATCTCATTGTGTGTGTAACACCCAAAGTCAAATCATCTTCCATCACCTTGTATTTCGATACTTTACACTTTACTACCCTGCACCCCACTTCCCTCTGGTCACCAATGTTTCTTTAGAGTCAAAAACTCCCAACTCAGTCACCTCCTATGGACAAGAGGAGCATGTCTGTGTCCATTAGATTTTTTAATATCCCACATATAAATGAAATCAGATGGTTCTTAGCTTTTTCTGACTGACTTATTTCGCTTAGCATAATATTCTCAAGGTCCATCCATGTTGTCACAAATGGCAGTATTTTGTATTTCATATTTTCATATAGCTGAGTAGCATTCTCATGTACAAAAATTAATGTAAAATGGATCAAAGACCTAAATATAAGATCTGAAACAAATTATTACATAGGAGAAAATACAGGTACTAAACTTATAAACCTTGGTCTTAGAGAAGATTTTATGAATCTGACCCCAAAGGCAAAAATAAACGAATGGGACTGTATCAAACTAAAATGCTTTGCACAGCAAAAGAAACTACCAACCAAATAAAAAGGCAACCAATTGAATGGGAGAAAATATTTACAAACAACAGCTCTGACAAGGGATTAATATCCAAAATATATAAAAGAACTCATATAACTCAACACCAAGCCAACAATCCAATGAAAAATGTAGAGGACCTGAATAGACACTTTTCCCAAGAAGACATACTAGTACAAATGCCCATTTTCTTTAATTTTTTTTATTTATTTTAAACACTATTCAAATTAAATTATCCAAAGAAATGTTTCATTCTACTAAAAGATTGCAAAATATAAAGAAAATTTTAGCATATTTAATTTACATTTTAGGAACTTGTAAAGAGTTTTTTTCAGTTTATTATAAGGCATACTAGTGGCCCAGTGCATGAGATTCGTACACTCAGGGGGTCCCTCAGCCTAGCCTGTACCCTCTCGCAGTCTGGGAGCCCTCCAGGGATGCCCGCCTGATGGCTTAGGCCCATTCTGCTCCCCGTGGGGAGCGGGCCTAAACGCTCACTCAGACATCCTTAGTGCTGCCGCCATCACTGCTGCACTCACCAGCAGTGAGTCGTGAGCCATGAGCCCAGCTACTGGCTGAGCAGCACTAGGCGGAGTGCACTGACCACCAGGGACAGCTCCTGCATTGAGCATCTGCCCCCTGGTGGTCAATGTGTGTCATAGCGACCGGTGGTTCCGCTGTTCAGTCGATTTGTATATTACCCTTTTATTATATAGGATAATTCCTTATGTAATGAAAAGTAATGTCCCCCCATTTCTCAGTCATCTTGAACTCATTTTAAAGTAAAGATAACCTCCTTTTTAAGACTGTATAGGTAAAATGGGTTTTATGATTAAATATAATGGAAATTACACTTCAATAAAGTTGTTTACGATTGTTAAAAATAGCCCTAGCTGGTTTGCCTTGGTGGATAGAGCGTTGGCGGGTGGACAGAAGGGTCCCAGGTTCGACTCTAGTCAAGGATACATGCTGGGTTGCAGGCTCGATCCACAGTAGGGGGAGTGCAGGAGGCAGCTAATCAATGATTCTCTCTCATCATTTATGTTTCTATCTCTCTCTCCCTCTCCCTTCCTCTCTGAAATCAATACAAATATATAAAAATAAATAAGTAAATAAAAGATAGGGAAAAAGGAAAGAGAAATGAAAATAAGGAAATACTTTCTTGAAAAATGAATAAAAATTTTTAAAATATAGAAAAAAACTTATCACAATATGCCAATGAAGCTATGCAATATCTTTATTTACCACAATGCTTTCCTTAATAAAGTACATATTCAGCTCCACTTTCAGGTGACAAACCCAACGTTAATATACTTTTACAAGATGTATTTATCCCTGAAGTCACAAAAGTAACAGTGATAGCTTTCCAGAAGTTATGCATAACATAATGGCAATCAAATATATACATGTCAATTGCCTTCCAAATTGAAGCATTTTTAAAACCCAATTACATATACTGTGAATAGTTTTTCAGTTACATTTGTCTACACCCTTCCAAATGGATTCTTTCATCCACACACATATACACACACACGCGCGCGCGCGCGCACACACACAGACATGCATGCACACACATGCATGCACACACACATGCACCACACTCATTAATTCTCTTATATTGATTTTCATTTCAGCCTTTGGTTTTATTTAAAAAATCAAGTCTGTCCTCTGCAATTTCCACTTTGAAAAACATATCTTAACTCCCTTAAATTGTTGCTCACCTTCCACAACTTCAGCCAATGCATCTTTTACTTTGTCACCACTGCCAATCTACTTTCCTCAAGAAAAGGGAAATGTGGTGTGAAGAGCAAATTTTTACTCAATTCCTTCTGAGATCACAAAAGAATTTGTCCCAGCTCAGGCTAGCCATTCCATAACTCCTACTACAGGATTCCAAAACTACATCTACCTATAACACAAGGTCTGGTTTAAAAAAAAAAAAAAGGCTGTCTGGGTCATACGCTTACTGTGTCCACTCAGTTACTGATCATACATACTGCAGTGCAATATGCCTAGAGGTCTCATTTACATTTAAATATCTCTAAATTCTAACATTGTCAGCTGTTCTGCTTTGGTTGTCTGAGGAGATAAAAGGTAAGGAAGCTACCAAACCTCTTGAAGACTCCTGTCCTTGAAAATTCAGTTTCTTGGAGAGACTTGATAGAAGGAATACAGCTCAGTGATCCAGTAACCATTGTCCTCACTGCACATTCGCTACACCACTCTTTTGTTGGAAGCCACACCCTGAAAAATGTCTAATTCTACTGCAGCTCTGCTGTCAGATGCTCACACAAAGTCAGATTTTAATAAAATTCTCTACTTTCTATATAAAATAACAGTGGCAAAAATAACTAGAAAAAAATTAAGACTTGTGAAGAATATTTTTAGTAGTTCATGCAAAAAAACTTATTTCCACAATAACTAGGAAGGGAAGGTGAAGTGAAATTACTGGCAAGTTAAGCAGTACTTTTAATTAATCTTAAGATGATAGTTTTTCAGTGCAAAGGATATATACAGATAGTAAAAGCTTATAAAATCAGCCTGAAATGCCCACATAAGGAGGTCATTCTACAGATCAACAGATATTGCTGCCATTTTAATGTACATGAAAGGCTTTGTTTCTCTTTTATATAACCTTTCTCTGTTTAACTTGTGAGCTCTAGAAATGCGAAGGTTCAACTTATAAGCTGATGGTCACCACTTGCATTGCAGACACTGCAAATGATCAGAACAGTATTTACTTTTCACTATAATTCAGATGGACTTCAGAACCTTCAGATAAAAGGCATCACTTTTGGCTAAAGAATAAAGAATTTCTGCAAGGAAACTCTGGGTTACATTAAGAAAAATGTTCTATTCAGCACATAACTAAATATCTCATAAATACATTAGGAATAAGTATTAGGAATAGATATAATTTAAGTCAGAATCTAAATATCAGAATATATTTAATCAGTTTTTAAAAGCCTAGGTTAACAAAGTCCTTTCCTGTCTGTTTCTTCAGGTACAAGCTATATGAAATTAGCAATAAATATGAACATGTTTTACAAACTGTTAAGATACTATACATATGTAATAGTCATAGTGATGGTAAAAAAAAACAACAAAAAAAAAAAACAAGACTGTATTAAGGAGGTACATGTGAAAGAAAAGTTAAGAGCCCTGTACTAAGACAGTGGATGATTCTTTCATTGAATTCACTAGAGATTCAAGAAAAACACAAAAATCAAGATGACGATATACTGATATATTTATGTTCTACTGGGAGATCACTTTACATCTGGAATTAAGAAGGTGAGAATGGACTAGGTAGCTCTTAGCTGACACTGCTCTCTATAACAAAAGGAAGCGCTTACCTCCAACTCCTAATTCAGTGCTGAAATTAATAAACTGAGAATGCTCCTGTGGTATGTAGTCCAGTGGTACATACCATCTTCTCTCTTCTGTCCCCGCCCCCCCAAAAAATGGGGGGGAGGAAGCTGGAGGGGAGTGCCCAGCCAATGTGGCTCAGTGGTTGAGCATCAACCTATGAACCATGAAGTCTCAGTTCAATTCCCAGTCAGGGCACATGGCAGGCTCCATCCCAGGTGGAGGCATGCAAGAGGCAGCCAATTGATGATTCTCTGTCATCATTGATGTTTCTATCTCTCACTTTCCCTTCCTCTCTGAAATCAATAAAAATAGGTTTTTTGAAAAGAGGGGAGCTCTAATAAGGGTCATATGTCAATAACTTCTAAAAGAGAAGAAATTTAAAACAATGGGCAGCCAAAAAAAAACCTACTCTAATAAAAGCCATTAATATTACATTTCTTTTTGAAATGGCTTTGAATTATCAACTTTGAGAGACTACACAGCATAATGCAAAGAAGCAGAGGCTATGGTGACAGATAACAGATGTGTCTGGGGGTGAGTTTCAGCACATACTGGCTGCGTGGCACTGTATGTAGGTCATGTGTCTTCCTTTCCCAGTTTCAATCACCTCGTCTTGAAATATGCGGAAACGTAGGCCAAAGTTATTTCACTTTATACTTGCAATAACTTACATGAAATTTCTAATACAGAGTAGCTTTTAACCAATTCAGCTCCCTTATCTGAAAATACGTACAAAAATCCTGTTTACGTAGAACTAGACTGCACAAAACATTGTCACCTAAGTATGTTTTTCAGGTAGTTACATTCTGAAAAAGCTGAAATCTACTGCCTTTTCAGCTTCCCACAGAATTAATCTACTCCTTATTTTAACATACTTTATTATAAAGATAAACTCGATATCAACGTGTAATGTTACAGTCACCAGTTCTTAAAACTGAAATAAGAGAGCAGTCATTGTTTCTTTAAGAAATTGTATATGCACTTATACTTTAATTATGTAATATCCAAGTCCAAACGAAAAGTGCAACTTTAATGTCCTTAAAATTCTACTGATCACAAGTGTTGTCCTTGAGTGTAGTCATTACGCCAGCAATTCCATATTAGCAATCTAATATGTCCCACTGACCTCAGTCTTAAAATTTAAAGCAACTTCAAATTAAATAGCCAGGTTCAGAAAATATGCTTACACCACGGGCATTCCATTATAATACTAGCTCCAATACCAAATAAACTAGTGTTTATTTGTTCCTACAAAGACATATTAATTTTCTTGATTTAAATATAAGATGTTATAATCTGACTTGACATTATCATGAAGCATTTCTAAAATATAAATTAAAAATGCTCTTTTAATGAAGCAGGCCCTACTTCCCTGTATTACAAAAAAATAAAAGAACATTAAAGCTTGACCATTTACTAAAATAACTGCTAAGATATAACATACAATATGCAGGCTTTTTCTTGCAGAAAACAATAAACTTCTTGTCCGCTAGACACCATGTCTAGTTCATTTTCACGTCTTCACATCTCCCAGCACTATACCCTGTAACACATACCATGTGCAGAAAACATTTGCTGAATGAATAAACTATACACAAATATACAAAGAAACTATCAAGAATTGTAACAGCCCAGCAATTTTAAAATGATTTCTCTGAAACTGTGAGCACCCAAGCTAAACACACTATTCTGACTGAGGTAAGCTTATCACGAATATTTCATATGTATATAACATACATTATTCTTGTGTGTTTATGAACTAGAATCTAAGTTACTGGCCTTGTGAAGGATTTTTTTCCGCTAACCAAAAAGCACATGCTATCTTCATTCACAAGCGTATGTGACTACAAACTAAACATATCTCTCTCCAACCTTTCTCATTCTCTTTCTCTCCTCTCTCTCTCTCTCTCTCTCTCTCTCTCAACATATCTCTAACATAAATCTAGCAAATCTATATCTAAATGAGGTCACTTGGGGAGAGCCCATAACTTATTTATTGAGATAGGCAACGGTTATGAGTTCTTTGCTGAAACTGTATAAGAGTTGTGAGGTTCTGAAGAGATCCAAAAAGTGTTAATAGGTACAAGATTCATGTGCCAAAAGCTCCAAAGAAAAAGCCAATATTCAATAGATCAGAGTACTGAAGAAAAGGTTTATTGAATCAAAAAGCCCAGCACAAGAAGACTGGAGAACTCATTCTCAAATCCATCTTAAGAGAGTCATTATTTTGTACATATTTCCCACTTCTGGGGAGAGGGGAGGCGCCCTCTGCCAAGGGGCTGCTCGAGCAAAAACTCAAGGGACAAGCAGAATTCCTCTAAGTAATTATCATATTTGTAGCAGGAGCTATTAGCCTGAAGGCCAACAGAGAGGAGAAGCTTTTCACTGTTACAAAAGTAGAAGACTCACTGCTAAAAACAATTTTTGAAACTCTTTTAAAACAGTTTTCAGAATCAATTAAGATAAATAAAAAAATGCCTCATGTTTAACTAAAACAACATTCATTGCTCATTATCATGTCACATACTTTATTCATCAGATTTGGCCTCATATGACCTATGACCATTCTAATGCTTTCAAGATATGAAGATCTGCCCCAATGAGGACACTAAAAATGATTTCCCAGCATCTCCAAAAGAAATCATCAAAACCAAAAATCAAAGTCAGCATTATTGGGGAAAAAAGTTTAACCTACAAAAACTGCTTACATGAACACACTCGTGGAATGTATACATTTAAAACATATTTTTTTAGGCCTAGGCGGAGAGGCTAGGTTGATTGGAACATCGTCCGTACAGTGAAAGGTGGAGGATTCAATGCCCAGCTAGGGCACATACCCAGGTTGCAGGTTTGATCCCCAGCTGGAGCATGTACAGTAGGCAACTGATATCTCTCTCTCTCTCTCTCTCTCTCTACCCCACCCCCATCTCTCCATCTCTCCAAAATCAATGAAAAAAAAAGAAAAAAATACAGATATCCTCACGTGAGGATTAAAATTGGTAATAAATAAATAAAACATATTTTTTTGAAAAGCCACTTATGGCCCTAACTGGTTTGGCTCAGTGGATAGAGC
>NW_006286140.1:3913086-3917770 GCF_000327345.1 Myotis davidii
AAGGCCTGCATGGCAGCCTTACAAACTCAGAGACCTAAAATAACCACAAAGGATGGTCTGAAATTAAAATTTTTTAACTAAAAGCAGTTTATGGTAGGTAGTCTTCATTCACAAGAAGATGTGACTACAAACTAAACATACCTCTCTCCAACATATCTTTCCCCCAATCTCTCTCTCTCTCTCTCTCTCTCCCTCTCCCTCTCTCCCTCTCTCCCTCTCTTTCTCTCTTTCTCTCTTTCTTCCCTGACAAAGATCTTCCCCAACAAAGGTCAATTTTCATCTCAATTGAGCCTGTCTGTTGTCCTTTGCATCTATAACATACCCTTGAAATAGCAAAGTAATTTCCTTTTCCTCAAAGCATATATACCACAAAGGAACAGAGATCACAAGTCCCCTCATTATTATTGAGTTGTTGACTGTTAACTATCCTGTACCCACCTATGTAAAAGAAGTATGTGTCTATCGTTTTACTTTTATCCAATCCCAGAGGTTTCCCTGCTTTGCTTTGTCCCACCTCCCTAGTCTATCACCAATGGATTTCATGTAACCAACTTAGCTTCTCTTTTGCTTGTAATCCTATCTAATAATAGACAAACATGGCAATTGACCATACCTTCACTACGCCTCCCATTGGCTAATCAGAGCAATATGCAAATTAACCACCAACAAAGATGGTGGCTAATTTGCATACTGTAGGCAGGGCGGGGCAGTGGGAGCTGCCATCCAGGCCCCCATGTGCAGCCCAGGCGGCGAGGGGCTCAGGAGATGCCATCAGCAAAGCGGGACTGGGGATTGGCGATGCAAGGCAGACCTCCTGGTCCTTCCCCTCAGCAGGCAGGCTCCTATCAATCTTTAGTTTCTACTGAAAGGAATGTGGCGCCTCCACTGGGCAGCCTCCCAGGACTCGGACTCATAGGCTCCCGAGTGGAGATTTCAACAAGGACTTCAGCGCCTGCTCAGGGGAATAACCGCCACCTCCCTACTCCACAGCTGCTTCTGTGTCTGCAAGAAACTGCGCATGCTCCTCCCTGTGGCATGGGCAGGGCCAGAGCCTGAGTTGAGAGGTTCCATGATAGCGATAGCGATAGCAGCTGGACCAGTGCAGGGATGGAGGGAGGGAGGGCGGGGAAAGAGCAAGGGGGAAGCGCTGGTTCCCTGCTCCTCCTCCCACAGGCATGGCCCTTGCTGCTGTTATGATAAAAGGAGTTGTGTTTTTCTAACTCTGTCTGGGTAAAGGAAACAAGTGTCTGTTGACTTCTGATCTTACTCTCTGAGCTGTTAGTATTAGTTCAGAGGGCTCAGCATTGTATTCCCAGGGCCTTTGGTCCCACACAAACCGCAGAGCTCAGTTATCCTGAGATGAAAGGAAAGGAAAGAGAAACGTGAAAGGTTTCCCAGCTCAGTCACAGAGACATCTCATAACCACATATTAAGGAAACGACATTAACTTAGGGGTGGAAAGGACACAAATGAAATAGAAGATGGAGCCATTTGGAGTGAGCAGGCCAGCAGGGGGTCAGTTGGGAGCAAGCAGGCCAGCAGGTGGGGCAGTTAGGGGCGAGCAGGCCGGCAGGGGGGCATATGGGGGCAAGTAGGCTGGCGGCAGGGGGAAGTTGGAGGTAAGCAGACCGGCAGGCAAAGTGGTTAGGGGCAATCAGCCAGGCAAGCAGATGAGTGGTTAGGAGCCATCAGTCCCAGGTTGTGAGAGGGATGTCCGACTGCCAGTTTAGGCCCGATCCCTGTAAACCAGCAGTAGGACATCCTTCCAGGGGTCCCAGATTGGAGAGGGTGCAGGCCGGGCTGAGGGATACTCCCCCCACCCCAAGTGGAGTGCACAAATTTTTGTGCACCAGGCCACTAGTCTATATATATAAAAGTCTAAGCAACCATTATGACCGAACGACCAATCGACCAGTCGCTATGACGTATATTGACCAGAAGGGGGCAGACGCTCAATGCAGGAGCTGCCCCCTGGTGGTCAGTGTGTTCCTACAGCCAACCTCGCATGGCCAGCCAACCTCCCTCGGTCCCTTCCCCATCCAGCAGGCCCCATCCAGCAGCCTCCATCCAACAGCCGGCAGGTCCCCAGGCCCGGCCCCAATCAGGACTGGGCGAGACAGCCCTGATAGGCCCTGATCGCTAGCCAGGCCTAGGGACCCCACCTGTGCATGAATTTCATGCACTGGGCCTCTAGGTTAAAATCAAATTTATTATGTGTGTCCTCCTGTAAGGGTCACAGTGGACAGTTTCTTCAGCTGTGAAATGGGAGCAGAGTCTATGATATGTTGATGAGTGGTTCCTAAATAGATGGTGCTGCCGTGTGTCCCCAGGCCGCCCCAATCAGGACTGGGCGAGACAGCCCTGATAGGCCCTGATCGCCAGCCAGGCCTAGGGACCCCACCTGTACATGAATTTCATACACCGGGCCTCTAGTGTATAAAATAAGAAGCAAAACTGCCATTCTCTGGAGCATTTTCTCAAGCCATTGAGATTTTGCTTCCCAGCAACCATTGTCAGTCTGACTCAAATAAACATATTCAAATTCTATACAGGTCTGAATGTTTCTTACATTGACACACTGTACCTACAGGGTCAATTTAATTGCTTTCCATGATACTAATTTATTGTATCAACAAACATGTATCCATGATATAATTAATTTTTCTGAGTTTAAGGAAAAGACATCATTTCTCAGTAGCATAACTGCAGAAACTTCATTTCTTTAATATGACCTTTTCTCTTTTCTTTCCTTTTGATTCAAACTGACCTCATGCAGCACACCTGCCTCTTTCTCCCTAGAATATCCACTCCCTTAACTATTAAGCCCTCAGGACCATGAGTTTCTGGCAGTATCAAGCTGTCTTAAGAACAAAACCTCAGGTCTGTTGACCACAGAAACAGAGTCTTAGTCAAGCTAAAGATAACATTTACTTCAGATGTGTTTTACCCCTAACCAATGAAAACAAAAGGGCCCTACAGACCACACCCTCATGAAACCAGACAGAACAATGCCATGGCTGGACCTCAGGACCTGATACAGTGATCAACTACTCCTTGCCCTGGCCTCAACCAATCAGGAAAGCCCAAGATCCCAACTCCTTTAGCCACATGATTAGTGACTTTTCCCTTATGCTAACCCATCCCCTGGAAGCCATCGGGGAGCCAGGTCTCTTAGCACTGGCTTACCTGTGACTCTGGGCTTGGTGCCATTTCCTCAACTGCTGGAAGCCGATCCACCCTGCCTGCTTGAGGCAGTCCCTGCAGGGATGTTTCAAGTAGCTTAGTGGAACAATAGAGTAACCTTTGAATGGAGATGGGAAGCCCCCTGGCCTTTTGTATAGAATGGATAGGATTGGGACCAAATAGTATAAATACAGATGTTAGATGACAATAAAGAGAGGAACCTGGCTATGATGGTCACCTGAACACTGACTCCGTGTCTTTCCTTCTCCGTGTCTTTCCTTCTCCGCAGACTCCGTCCACACCTTTGGGAATCCCTGGACCCGCTGGGGCTGGACCCCAGCACTCAACTAATAAACCTCTACAGCCTTTGCTGCACACTCCTGTTCATGTTTGATTGGGCTTTGATGCGCACAGATGAACGGACCCTTAGTCTGTCACCTGAACACTGACTCCGTGTCTTTCCTTCTCCGTGTCTTTCCTTCTCCGCAGACTCCGTCCACACCTTTGGGAATCCCTGGACCCGCTGGGGCTGGACCCCAGCACTCAACTAATAAACCTCTACAGCCTTTGCTGCACACTCCTGTTCATGTTTGATTGGGCTTTGATGCGCACAGATGAACGGACCCTTAGTCTGGTAACAGTAGGTTTCATTCTTTGAAATGAGAAGCAAGAAGACACCATTTTATAATTATGAACCACCCTTCAAAATAAAAAGGGTTTGGAAGAGATAATCAACAAGCCTTAACAAGCCCTCACTAAGCAGGTCTCTTTGAGGTTTTACTACAGGATAATTATATTCCTGGTGTCACAGTTAAAAACAGCAATTTCAAGTATCTACCCATGTGATTTTTCTTCTCCAGATAATGAAAATATCTACTATTGGTAATTAAGAGCTAATCTTTAATTTTTCTATATACTATTTTCAAAAGTCTCTGTGTACATTATACATAACCTATATTTTACACCTATTATAATCACAGTTAAATGAAAATATTTTAGTTTTACAATTGTTTAATAAAACAATATAAGTTATTAAGCAATAAAATGTTCATTAATTCCCATTATTCCACACTAATGAAAGAGACTACTGGCATAGGTAATCCAGAAATCCTATTCTCAATCTAAATATAAAATCAGTAGAGATTTCCTTTTTAAATGTTTTACAGAGCTAATATTGTTCATATTTCCTGGGCCTACAGCACCTAGACAAGTTAGAAAAGTGGTCCTATGTTCTACTGAATGCAATCCAGACTAGAATTAAAAATTGACTATGCATTTCTAAAGTGGGGACAATCGCCCAACTGGCATGGCTCAGTGGTTGAGTGTCGACCGGTGAACCAGGAGGTCCTGGTTCGATTCCTGGTCAGGACACATGCCCAGGTTGTGGGCTCAATCCGCAGTGTGGGGCATGCAGGAGGCAGCCAATCAATGATTCTCTCTCATCGTTGATGTTTCTCTCTCTCTCTCTCTCTCTCTCTCTCTCTCTCTCTCCCTTCTTCTC
>NW_006286140.1:3917785-3938872 GCF_000327345.1 Myotis davidii
GAAATATTAAAAATAAATTAAAAATAAAGCGGGGACAAATGGCATACAAAACTAATACACACATATAGAAGTAATGCAAGTATATAAAAGTAATATACTACATTAATAAGAAAAAATAATTTTATATTCAAGTGAGTGCTTCCTTAATTCTCCCTTTCTACTATTCCTAAATAGGAAGCCAAAATTAGGTGTACTTAACAAAGCTTAATATTCTTGTGCAAACAACACATTTGGGCTGTTATCCCATATAATAAAAGCCTAATATGCTAAGTGTCCAGTTGTTGATTGTCGGTTCAACCAATCAAAGTGTAATATGCTAATAATATGCTAAGGCTGCTCAACCGCTTGCTATAACATGCACTGACCACCAGGGGGCAGAGGCTCCCACTGGTAGGTTAGATTGCTGCTGGGGTCCAGCCGATCGGGAGAGCATGATGGGCTGGACATGCCTTGCAGCCCTCCCGTGGTCCCACCCCGGCTGTCCAACCTCCCCACGCACCTCCCCAGCCCTGATTGTGCACAGTGGGGTCCCTTAACCTGGCCTGCGCCCTCTCACAATCTGAGACCCCTTGGGGGATGTCAGAGAGCCGGTTTCAGCCCGGTCCGCAGGCCAAGCCGAGGGTCCCCACTGGTGCACAAATTCATGCACCAGGCCTCTAATTTCATATAAAAGAGTAGAGTTAGGGTTGCAGAGGGCAGAACAGTGTCTCCTTCATTTCACCCTCCACCACAGCAGCCGCAGCTTGATGCCAAGTGAGTCGAGCAGCTGCGAACGGAGCAGCGGGACAGCCCCCCCAGGAGATCAATAGCCCACCTCTTCCCGCAGCCTCACCATGGCGACCTACGGACAGAGCTGCGCACAGCCAATGTGTATTCCTCCATCATATGCTAACCTCAGCAAAGCTGCCAGAGATATTTTCAACAAAGGATTTAGCTTTGGGTTGGTGAAACTGGACAAGAAAACAAAGTCATGCAATGGTGTGGAATTCTCAGCATCTGGTTCATCTAATACAGACACTGGTAAAGTTACTGGGACCTTAGAGACCAAATATAAATGGTGTGAGTATGGTCTGACTTTCACAGAGAAATGGAACACTGATAATACTCTGGAAACAGAAATCGCAATTGAAGACCAGATCTGTCAAGGTTTGAAACTGACACTTGATAACACCTTTTCACCAAACACAGGAAAGAAAAGTGGTAAAATCAAGTCTTCTTACAAGAGGGAATGTATAAACCTTGGATATGATGTTGACTTTGATTTTGCTGGACCTGCAATCCATGGCTCAGCTGTCTTTGCTTACGAGGGCTGGCTTGCTGTATACCAGATGACCTTGGACAGTGCCACATCACAGCGGACACAGAATAACTTTGCAGTGGGCTATAGGACTGGGGACTTCCAGCTATACACTGATGTCAATGATGGGACAGAATTTGGAGGCTCAGTTTATCAGAAAGGATGTGAAAATCTTGACACTTCAGTAAACCTTGCTTGGACTTCAGGTACCAACAGCACTTGCTTTGGTATTGCAGCTAAGTATCAGTTGGATCCCACTGCTTCCATTTCTGCAAAAGCCAACAACTCTAGTTTAATTGGAATGGGCTACATTCAGACTCTGAGGCCTGGTGTGAAGCTTACGCTGTCTGCTCTGGTAGATGGGAAGAGCAGTAATTCTGGTGGCCACAAATTGGGGCATGCCCTGGAGTTGGAAACTTAATCCAGCTGAAAGCAACCTCTGGGAATGGATATCAAAAGATTTGGCCTAAATATATTTCCAGTGTGACCAGCAGGCTTTTTTCCCTCCAAGAAGGTGATCAAAACAGGATGAGCTAAACAAGAGCTATGTTTTAAATATGTATGTAGACAGTTACTTAGTAGCTGGTTTCTAGTTGAATTGTTTATCTAGTTACCAATGCAGCAGTCCTGCAGTCACCTGTACATTATTTAATGTATTTAACTGTTAAATGTGCTACCCATCAATAATGAAATAGACCTTTATGAAAACTGTAAAAAAAAAAAAAAAGAGTAGAGTTATAAGACCAAACACAAACTGCTAATGCATTAAAATTTAAAGTAAAGTGTTGGATAATTAATATTACCTAGGAAAAGTCAAACTCTGATTTTTTTAATGTTTAGGGAATTATTTCAAAGGTTATTTTCTTAATACTCCAACTAGCATCCTTAAGAATGTGTTAAGGCAAGCCCAGCCTAAATTGTACTAAAAATTATTAATGAATACAGAAGTGATTCTAAAACCATATTTTGAGTATTTTATCTTAAAAAACAAAATTATTAAGACCAATTTTGTGCCCTGGCCAGGTAGCTCTGTTGGTTAGAGCATCGTCCAATATGCCAAGGTTGTAGATTCAATCCCCGGTCAGGGCACATACATGAATCAACCAACGCATGAATAAATAAGTGGAACAACAAATCAATGTTTCTCTCTCTCTCTCTCTCTCTCTTTCTCTCAAATCAATAATTCTTTTTTTAATTTTTAAAGACCAATTCTGCTGTCTAAAGAATAAGCTATCAGCCCAACTGGCATAGCTCAGTGGTTGAGTGTCGATCTATGAACCAGGAGGTCATGGTTCGATTCCCAGTCAGGGCACATGCCCGGGGTTGAGAGTTTGATCCCCAGTAGGGGGCATGCAGTAGGCAGCCGATCGATGATTATCTCATCATTGATGTTTCTCTCTCTCTCTTCTTCTTCCTTCCTCTCTGAAATCAATCTTTTAAAAAAAATAAAGAATAAGCTATCAAAAACATAAAGTTAATAACATATGGTCATTTAGTTAATGAAAAAAAAAAATACTGTGAAAGAAGCAAGTTTCCAGTCCTCCCCAATTCTCACATGCTATCTCGAAGCTAGGACTTGCCCATTATATTTGCAAAGGCAACTTCGAGGTGTAGAACAATGGTTAAGAGCAGTGTCTTAGAGTGACAGAGAATTCATTTCCTGTATGATTTAAGATAAGACACAACCTCTCCATTCTCACTTGTAAAGTAGGGATGCCGATATGTCCTCATACCATGAGAACTGAGCAAGCACTGGGTCACTGTCTGTCACATTCAAATTATGGTGCCATTTAATACAGTAACAGATATAGATGTGTGTATGTGCTGTAAATACACACACACACACACACACACACACACAGTCCACAGGAGAGGATCTAAAAGCACAGTGGCAATGAGCACACCTAGTATCCAGATCTTCAATCTACTTCTAAACACCATTCTCCTAATGAAAGCGTTCAGGGCTTTTGGGGAAAGTGGTTGTTTCCAAGGCTGGGGAAGGGAAAATATGAAACTAGGACATCTTCAGGTGTCAGAAAAGAAGAAAATGCTCAATAAAGAATGGGGGGCATGTTGAGAAGACCCAGGAGTCAGCCTGAACGAGGTCCTACAGCCAAAGTTGGAACAATGAGCAGCAAAATAAATAATGCTGACACCAAACTACATCTCACAAAATCAAAAACTATCCATGAGGACATACTGATATAAGTAAAGGATAGCTCTTCCTTACACAAGAATTCCAATTAATAAATGTGGATAAAAGAAAAAAAACAGAAAATCACCATTAAGTAAATAATGCACTAATAACTGTTATAGATAGGATCCACAGAGAAATAATAGAATTAGAAAAGATTGAGGAGAAACAGGATATTTATTCATTACAATGAGAAAAATACTAACATTACTATGGAGAAATCTGGCAGACAAGGGTTAGTTACCTCGTAATAAGATATACTGACATTATGAACCCCCTGATATGATGCACTGAGAAGGATATACTACTTCTTCTGTACTCTGGCCAAAAAATGCATACATAACCTTATTCTAACCATGAGAAAACATCAGTCAAACCTAAGTTGAGAGATATTCTACAAAACAACTAATCAGTTTTCTTAAGCAGTTCAAGATCATAAAAGACAAGAAGAAACTGAGGAACTTTCACAGATTAGAGGAGACTAAAAAGACATAACAAATAAATGGAAGATGAGATCCTAGATTGGATCCTGGAAGAGAAAAAGGACATAAATGGAAAAAGCGGTAAAATTCAAAACAGATCCGTAGTTTAGATAACAGTATTGTACTAATGTTAATTTATTAATTATACTATAATTATATAAAATGTTAATATTAGGGGAAGATGAGTCAAGGGCTATGCAAACTCTATACTTTTCTTCTACTACTTCTCTGTAAGTCTAAACTTATTTCAAAATAGTTCTTAAAGTTCTTTTTTAATATGAAACCTATTGTTATGTAGGCAATGGGTTATCTTTTTATTTTGCCTTAAAAATCATTAAGTTATGCTAACATATCCCTCAACTGCTAAAGCTAGAATACATAATTCTAAAAAACTTAGCTCTGAAAAATGTAATCAATAAAGCACATTACACAGATCTCATTACCTGTAATTTTATATCCATAAGCAGCTAGTTGTCCAGCCATATATTCTCCATCTGAATTATTATGAGAACAACCCCATGTTCGTATCCAAATTTTCTGTATGCCTGGAATAGTGCTATTAAACAATCAATAAAAGAAAAAGTAAGTCTCATTAAAGGATTTTTAAAACAAAAAGCACTAGAGGATTTCTGGGCATATTATGAAGAAAAAAAATACACTCACTGAAACCCATTTACAAGCTATTCATTAAAAGTACTTCTTATATAAAAATAGAGTTCAAAAATGAAATAGTTTTAGGGGGGAAAGGGGACTTTCAACTTGGATTACCCAGTAATTTATAATTAAACAGAAATTACCTTAAGGACATATTCAGGACAAACATGGTAAACTTCAGTCATTTTTATAATAGCAGAAAATTTTAACTCCATAGATTTTAAAAGTGTAATGTTCCAAACAAAATAATCAAGTATATTAAAACTTCCAACAATTTACTAAATAAATAAATATAGGGATATTAAAACTATACAACTGCATAATCATTTCTGGCTAGACTGTATTAGAATTTCACTAGAGACCTAATAAAGTAAACAGCACAGTAATTCATTTGTGCCTAATGCCTTTACCTGAACTATTAATATTTGTAAATTTGCTAAGGAAAATCAAATGCACAAACACCACTGTCTCATAAGAACCACAAATTCCAGTAAAAATTTTAATTTGGAAGTAACACAAAAGTGCATTCCAGATACAGTAACATCAAAGAGATGGGGAGATGATCCTATCTATATGCCAAACACTTTCCTAGGGCCTGCCTTCAAGGAACATGCAATTTGACACCTTTTTTTGAAACCAATTACTTTGTTAAATTAAAAAACATTCTGCCCTGGCCGGATGGAAGGGTCCCAGGTTTGATTTGGTCATGTGCATATGCCCGGGGTTGTGGTCTTGATCCCCAGCAGGGGTATGCAGGAGGCAGCCAGTCAATGATTCTCTCTCATCATTGATGTTTCTATATCTCTCTCCCTCTCCCTTCCTCTCTGAAAGCAATAAAAATAAATAAATCTACATATTTCCTCTAAAAAGTTCAAGCATATTTTTAAAAGAGACATTATGCATATCACATAAACCAGTACTATCCTAGAATGATATTGATTTAATAAAAAAAAAAAAAAAAGCTTACCTATCACTTGGTGGACTATCTTCCTCTTGCAAACATTTTTGGGTATTTCGCCTTCGGGCCTTTGGAACAATGTGCTTTCTTGAAAAATGCCTATCTTGTGGCTTTGAGTCTTGCTGTGACACAATATCTTCTATGTCATCCAGTAGTGTATCACAGGATGCAGAAGGCATCTTCTTCATTATGTAAAAAAGTTATAAATGATACAAACTTATGAGTCCCTCAGAAAATCTGCTTAACATAGCATCACCCATAAAATATCCTTGCTGAATTTGAATCCAATAAAGCCTTTAGATTTAACTTCATATTTACAGAAAATGCAAAGATAAAGAAACACAAGGAAACAATCAGGCCAATCCTACTGATAGTGGGACATTCCAAAATTCAAATGGAACTATGTCTTCAACAAATCAGTATCATGGAGAAAAAAAGCAGGAGAGGAACTGTTAAAGATCAAAGGAGACTTAAAAGCACAACAACTAAATGCAATTCATGTTCTTGTTTAGATATTACTTTGTCCAACCAGCTGCAAGACATTTGGGGAACAACTAGGGAAATCAGAGTATGAACCAGGCATCAGATATTGGGATAGTGCTATAAATCAGTGATTTTCAACCTTTTTAATCTCATGGCACATATAAACTAATTACAAAATTCTTGATCTGACAAAAAATAGGTATAACTTTGATTGAACTACAAAAATAATCCTATATAATAAAAGGGTATTATGCAAATAGAATGAACAGCAGAACAACCTAACAACCAAAGTGTAATATGCTAATGATATGCTAAGGCTGCTCAACCGCTCACTATGACGTGCACCGACCACCAGGGGACAGTCAACTGGTCGGCCAGTCACTAGGATGTGCACTGACCACCAGGGGGCAGACAGTCGCTATGACGTGCACTGACCACCAGGGGGCAGATGTTCCAACCGGTAGGTTAGCTTGCTGCTGGGGTCCAGTCAATCAGGACTGAGCGAGATGGGCCAGACACGCCCTGGAGCCCTCCCGCGGTCCCTCCCCGGCCTGATCATGCACCCGTGGGGTCCCTCAGCCTGGCCCTGCGCCCTCTCACAATCCGGGACCCCTCGGGGTTTGTCGGAGAGCCGGTTTTAGCCTGATCCCATAGGCCACTCCCTTTGGAAGGGCGCCAGACGCAGGGCTCATGGCTGGAGAGTGCTGCTGCAGCAGTGTAAGCCTCTCCCGATCAGGACTGATTGGGTGCGGCAGGCACAGTGAGGCAGGGATGAGCAGTTGCGGCAGGTAGGAACTGCAGATGGCACTGGACTGCAGCTTTCGGCCCAATCCCTGCAGGCCACCCAGAGGGACCCCACCCATGCATGAATTCATGCACCAGGCCTCTAGTCCTATATAATAAAACTCTAATATGCAAATCGACCGAACAGCAAAACGACCAGTCGCTATGACACACACTGACCACCAGGGGGCAGATGCTCAACGCAGGAGCTGCCCCCTGTTGGTCAGTGTGCTCCCACAGTGGGAGCAGAGCTCAGCCAGAAGCTGAGCTCACAGCTGGTGAGAGCAGCAGCGCTGGTGGGAGCCTCTCCCACCTCCGAGGCAGCACTAAGGATGTCCGACTGAGGGCTCCCGGACTGTGAGAGGGTGCAGGCGGGCTGAGGGACCCACCCCCCTGAAGTGCACAATTTTCGTGTGCTGGGCCTTTAGTAATAATATAATAGTAATTACCTATCCTTTTTGTTCCAAAGTGACTTTTTTAAAAATCAGATGCCTATACTTGTATATAAGGATTACTGGTATCAAGAATTAACCAATCGGACATAAAATTATGAGACATGACCAATAAGATGCAACTCTATTATATGACCAACATATTTATGTTTCAAGACAGGGAATTCATAACAAATGGCTATCATTGCGTTGGCTGTCTCATGGGATGATACCCAACCAACTGAGCCATACCAGCCAGAGTTGGTTTTGCATTCTTTAAAAATTCTTGCAGCACACCAGTTCAAATCACTGCTATAAATCATTAAATATAAAGTACTGTCCTTATGTTTAAAAATCTTTATTTTTTATACTGAATTTATATTTATTATTTGTATTACATTATATATATTCTTCAAAATCTTATATTTTTGGAGATGCATATTGAAAGTTTGGAGGTGAAATACATTATGTCTATAATTTACTAAAACAAAAAAATTAGATAAAGACATATGGGAAACATTTACAACTCTTAAATCTAGAAACTAGATATGTTGGTGTTCATTTCCTATTCTACTTTCCTGAATGTTCAAAATTTTTGTTATCAAGAAAAGAAAATGTGGACACAGCTTCCAGGAAGATAAGAGTAGACATTCTTTTCCCTATTTCTCCTGCTAAGTACAATTAAAACTCTGGACATTATATATAAAATAAATTTAAGAAGACTTTGAAAGGTGGAGGGAAAAAGGAAGACAGGTTAAGAACCTTCAAATCCAAATGGTGATTCCTTAGAGGCGTGGGGCGGGAGCTTGCCTCCTATTCCCAGACATGGAGTTAAAGAAGCCAGCAATCCAGAAGTGCCAGCAAACATAGAAAATAAAAATAAAAAAAACAAAAGTCTGTTTTCTTGTCAAACAACCAGAAAAGGGCCAGCCCAGCAAGGCAGAAAACAATAACCATTCTGCCAAAAAAAAAAAAAAAAAGAAGAAGAAGAAACCCACAAAACTATGGTCCTACCTCTAGACAAGCCACAAAGGCAAAGTGGGGAGCCCTGACGTCTTCCTTATGAGGATATAATGAGGCACCCCAATATACCTCATCAGAATTGAAGCAGAAGGCCAAGTAGAGACCCTGAACTTCCAATCCAACCAACAAACCAGTAATGAAGCACCACTCCACTCCCACTGTCCGTGAAGATCAAACTGACATTTAAGTTTAAAATTAAATCCCTATCAAAATCCCAGCAAAATTTTTTGTAGACACAGATGAGTTCCAAAATCTATATGGAAAGGTAAAGAAATGAATATGTCTAAAACAACTGGTAAAAAATAGAATGAAGTGGGAGGAATTAGCCTGACCAATTTTAAGACTTAAGTAATTAAGACTGTGTAATATTAGTAGAATATAAACATGGATCAACAAAACATAACAGAGAGCCTGGAAATAGACCCACACAAATACAGACAGTCCTTGAGTTACATCGAACTCGACATACATCATTTCATGGTTACATCGCTATCTCCTATTTATTTATAAAAAAAAAATAGTTCCGTCATTTTTTTTAAATTTTTTTTAATATATTTTATTGATTTTTTACAGAGAGGAAGGGAGAGAGATAGAGAGCTAGAAACATCGATGAGAGAGAAACATCGATCAGCTGCCTCCTGCACACCTCCCACTGGGGATGTGCCCGCAACCCTGGCACATGCCCTTGACCGGAATCGAACCCGGGACCCTTCAGTCCGCAGGCCGACGCTCTATCCACTGAGCCAAACCAGTTTCGGCTAGTTCCGTCATTTTGACGTATGTACATATGTGCTTTATGTTTTTTATTATTTATTTACTACAAGTAAAGGTCAGGAATTCTTATCTTTCTTTTAAATTTTTTTTCTGTTTCACTTCATTACTGTTGTGTATGTGCTCCATGTGAGTGACGTAGGTGCTTATGTAGGTGGGTTCCCACTTACGGTGAAAATCGCGTTATGTCGCGCCATAGGAACGGATCTCCAACGTAACCCGAGGACCTACTGTATGCTCAAACGATTTTTCACAAAAGTGCAAAAGCCATTCTATGAAGGAAAGCTAGCCTTTTCAAAAATTAATGCTTGAGCAATTAGACATCTATAGACAAAAATAAACTGCAACCCAGGGCTCACAACTTACACAAAAATTAATTCAAAAATGTATCATGGACGTAAATGTAAAATGTGAGACTATAACCTTTAGAAAAAATCATAAAAGAAAATCTTCTAGACCTAAAGCTAGGTGAAGAGTTCTCAGACTTGAGACAGAAAGCACAATCCATAAAAAGAGAAATTAAATCCAGACATCATCAAAATTAAAAACTTTTGATATGCAAAAGACTCTTTTGAGAGAATGAAAAGTCAAACTACAGAGTGGGAGCAATATTTGCTAACCTGAAAAAGAACTAATATCTAGAATTCAAACACAATACTGAAAAAAAAATCCAGTTAGAAAATGAACAAAAGAAAGACATTTCATCTAAGAAAATATGCAGGGGAGATGTACAAAAGAGTAAAGGGGAGATAAATGGTGATGGAAGGAGACTTGGTCTTGGGATGGTGAACACAATACAATATATAGATGATGTATTACAAATTATACACATGAAACCTACATAATTTTATTAACCAATGTCAACCCAATAATTCAATTTTTAAAATGCAATAGCTACATATGCAAAAAAAGAAAGAAGATATAAAGATGGCTGATAAGCACATGAAAAGAGACTCAACATTAATAATCCACAGCTATCAAAATGGCTAAAATAAAAAATAGTAGTGAGAACACTAAATGCTGACAAGTGTACAAAGTAACTGAATCCCTCATACCGTCCTGATGGGAATAGAAAATGGTACAGCTGTTTGGAGAAAAAATATTAATCATGTAACTACACTGCAACCTGGCAATTGTATTACTGAGGGCTTAATCCAAGAGATGTAAAGACTTAAAATCATGCAAAAACCTGAACACAAGTGTTTATAGTGGCTGTCTTTGTAATAGCCAAAACTTGGAAACAGCCCAGATGCCCTTCAATGGGTTGAATAGTTAAACAAACTGCGATACATCCATGCCATAGAAAACTACACAGCAATAAAAAAAAGAATATATTGTTGCTATATGAAACAACTTGGATGAATCTCCAAAGAATTATGCTGAGTGAATACAAATTTCAAAATGTCACATACTGTATATTTACATTTATGTAACATACAGTAATGGAGATTGAAATAAAATTATATAAATGGAGAAAAAAAACAGTGGTTGTCAGGGATTAAGGAGAGGATGGATGCCAGGAAAGTGAATCTGACTATAAAAAGGCAACATGAGAGATCCTTGCAGTGATGGAAATATTCTATATCCTGACTATGTAAATGTTAAGATCCTGGCTGTGATACTGTATTATAGTTTTGCAAGACACTACCACTGGGAGAAACTGGATAAAGTGTACAGCATCTCCATATAATTTTTATAACTGTAAGTGAATTTACAATTATGTTAAAATGATTAAAGGAAAAAAAACTATCTTGAATAGAAAAAAGAAAAATAAAGTGTACATGAGTACACTTACTGATAGTACCACTACCAATACTACGCCCAGGCATGAAGCAAGTGCTCAGAGTCATCCATTAACCATTCCCAACAGCTCCAGAGGTAGACAGTTATTATCCTCATTTACAGACAAATCTGAAACACAGAGAAGCTAACTCACACAAGGAAGCACAGCAAGAACTGCATGCCAGATGAGCCTGAGCCCATACCCTGTGAGACACTCTGATGCCTACTTACCGTATGTACACTGAGTGACCACTGTTCTAATCTGGGCCGCCTACTCACTGTTAAAAATCCTATACTCTCTAAGCTAAGGGAAATAAGCCCGTCTGAGAAAGACAAGTGTCATATGACCTCACTCATATGTGAAATCTAATAAACAAAATAAAGTGATGAACAAAATAGATCGAGAGACATAGACGCATAGGACAGCAGAATCTCAGAGGCAAGGCAGGGGAGGGTGGGTGGGAAGAGATCAACCAAAGAACTTGTATGCATACACACATAACCCATGGACCCGGACAAAGTGTGGTGAAGGTCTGGGGCGGGGGTCAGGGGCAGGCTAGAAGGGGGTTAATGGGGGAAATAAGGGGATATATGTAATACTTCAACAATAAATATTATTTTAAAAAAGAACCCTATACTCTCCTCTGATCTCAGCCTTTCTGATGAATTTTCCTTCTCTTCATTTGCCAAATTTTCATCTTTCCATTAACATCTTTCAATTAAGAGTAGCTTCCAGCCAGGCTCATTGTGTGTCCTTTACTGTATGTAATATACTCTTTACAACTATGACAAATTATGCCCTATAAACAAGACAAACTTCCGTTCAAATCTCAGCTAGCTTTATAGATTTCAAATAACCCAAGTGGCAATCAATCAAGGACTTGCTCCATTATAGTTAACATGCATACAACATGGTCATAGAGGGACTGTCAATTACAGGCCGCCTCCTTCCCTAGACACAGGAATGGGGCACATAACCCAAGTCTGCCAGTGTAACCCATCCTCCTGGCCACAGTGATTGGCTCAGAGTTGGATATGACAGGCCCTGCCAATCAGAATCATGATGAGCACTTCTGTGCCAGAGTTAACAGTAGAGATGGCTTCTCTTTTCACTGAAGTGGCTAAGTTGGAAGGATGTCATCTTGATGATACTGGAGATCACCTGCCAGTCACAGGACAGAAGCCTACCTAAGGAATGAAAACTAATAAAAAATGGAGCAATAAAGAGCCATACTGACATTATTTGAGCATCTGGATCCAACCAATGCCTGAAGCCTGATGCTGTCCCACTCTGCCCAGTCATGTGAGCCAATAAATTTCTGTGGCTTAAATTAGTTTGAGCTGGGTTTTCTGCCCTTGCAAACAAGAGCCCTGGCCAATTCGGCAAACTAGATAAGGTGAAATGAATTAAGTTAGTCTTTCTCAAATTGGTTCTTTTTGAGATATTAACTATCCATGAAAAAATGGTTCTATGGTCAAATTAGGAAATTCTGCCTGCTTATAGATTGCCAGCATACATTAGTAAAGCAAAGACTGCATGCAGTAAAGAAACAAACTCATTTATCTTAGAAATTTTCTGAAAATTAATTTCTCACAGATCTCCTCTTAGTATGGCTAAAGATGGTATTGAAAACAGGAAGCTTGAATGAAGCCGACCTCAGATGCCCTACAACGTTCTGCACAGATGGATGACTTCCTTTGTTTACCCAGAAGTGGTTCTTTGCCCATGTACTCAGCCTACCAATCTATTACTATGAATAACTGTCCACCTCCCTAAGAACAATCCTTGTGCTCTGACCTACTCAAGCAAAGAATTCCGGCAATGCTCCCTCTTCACTAATGGTCTCCCTTCTGAATCATTACTAACTGGATATAAACATGCTATTTTTTTTCCCATTTAGAAAACAAAAGCTTTATCATGATCCCACTTCCTCCATTTACTGTCTCCATTACATTTCTCTCCTTTAAAGAAAAACTTCTTGCAAAAACTATCTATACGGCGCTAGCTGGTTTGGCTCAGTGGATAGAGCATCAGCCTGTGGACTCAGGTTTGATTCCAGTCCAGGGCACATGCCTGTGTTGCAGGCTCAATCCTCAGTGTGGGGTGTACAAGAGGCAGCCAACCAATGGTTCTCTTTCATCATTGATGTTTCTATTTCTCTGTTCCTCTCTCTTCTCCTCTGAAATCAATAAATATATTTTTCTTAAAAAAAAAAGCTATCTATATTTATAATCCCCAATTTCCCCGTCCCATTCTCTCATGAACCAGGCTTTCACCCCCACCACTCCACCAAAATTGCCTGTCATGAAATCAATGTCTTCCAGCAACATAAACAATGATAAATTCTCAGTCATCTCAAATGACCTCATCTGTAGGGCACTACACTCTCTGAGTTCTCCTCCTACCTCATTAGCCACTCCACAAGTCTTGTGGGAACCTTTTCTTTGCCAAGGGCCATTTGGATATTTATTTTTTTATTTTTTATTTTTTTATTTTTTAAATAAATCTTTATTGTTCAGATTATTACAGTTGTTCCCCTTTCCTCCCCCCATAGCTCCCCTCCACCTGGTTTCCACCCCACCCCATGCCTTTACCCCCCCCACTGCCTCATCCATAGGTGAACGCTTTTTGTCGCCGGGTCAAAGGTCATACACATGGAAAATGTAGCTATTTGCATCCTCGACGTGTCCCAGTGTTTGGAAAGGTCTCTCACGACTTGTTCACGCTCTACTCAGAAAGAGTACAGAGCCACATAACGGCTTTTTAAAATAATGTGTCCTCTTATGTTTAAACTGAGGATTTCGCTACCAAAAGTGAGGAGAAAGCAACACTACAGCTGCTCTCGCCCCTCTCGCCCTTCGGATGATAGTTGTGTGTGGGGATGTGAGCCGGTTTGCGGGCCATCGACAAAGTCGTCTGGGTGGCTCGCGTGGTTCCACCAGCTTCCCAGGGGCTGTCACAGCCTCATGCAGCCTCGCAGGGGGCGCCGCATCCCACGGTGGGGGTGAAGGTGCGAGACAGAAGCTCCTCTCGCTGTCTCTCCTGCTGCTCCCTTGTGTATCGCCAATGCCGTAAGTTTCTGAGAGCAGTCTGCAGGTGCTGGACATCATACTTTAACTGGTCAACATGAAGTTTGGCATTCTGACCTTTGTTGGGAGGCTCCTTGCTAGACAAAATCGCCAGGCATTCTAGCTGGCTGAATATCTGGTATGCTTGCTTGGGTTTCATTTTCTAAGTGCACAGACTGCTTGTCTGCCGTCTCCCAGTGTCCCATGTGAGACTGGATCTGGTGGATCTGGTGCATTTGCTGGTACAGCGGTTCCATGTCGCCGGCCCAGCCTGGTCCAGCTCCGGCTTCCTCCGAACCTGATTCTGCTTCTTGAGTGGATGCCCCTTATGGATGCGAGGAGTTGAAATCTGCAGTTTGTTGGGTTAGGCTGCAAAAGCGCCGGTGGCTCCTTTTGTGCCACTGGTACAGCCTGGGTGGGGATGTAAATTGAGTAGGGCGGGGTCTCAGGGAATCACTAGGGCGGAGCAAAGAGCAATGGTGTCTCCGCGACTCCTCTCCTCTCCGCATCCATGAGTGCCTGGGAGCAGCTCCTCGAGAAAGCCACCCTCGCTCTCTGACCTGCTGCAAGGCAGTCCCGCCTCTCCCCGTAGGGGTCTGGGACCTCAGAATCCCGCCCCAAACAAGTTCAGTGGATTCGAGAGCTTGTATCCCCTTCCAATTGAAAAAAACCGCGCATCCAGTTGCAGCCCGCCTGGTGCGCAACTCCATACCTCTGTTCTTGGCGCCTCTGCACCTCCTACTCAGTCTCAATGTGCTTCTTTCTTTCCTTCCAGTTGTAGAACTTCCACTGGGCCAGCTTTCCCATGGTTCTGAATGATAGCTGTTTTGGTAGTTTCAATGTTGTTGTGGGAGGCAGCACGCACAGGTCTATACCTTTGCTGCCATCTTGGTTCTCTCTGGATATTTATAACATCATTTTCAGGCCATACAAAATTATCAACCTAAAAATTAACTTGCTCTACTTGGTCGAACAATTAATTAACTCACCCTTAATGCTTTGGCAGAGCCACACCAAATGATTTCACTGTGTGTCCTTATATGGCCCTCACGACAGATGTTCCTTACCCGAGTTACAGACATACCCTGTTATCCAATCCGTGGCCTTGAGATACCAACTATCCTATCTAATAAAGAGGAAATATGGTAATTGACTCTCACGCTGTTGCAAAAATGGCAGCGCTCACAGCCAATACGAAGGGAATATGCTAATTGACTGCCCCACCCTCAAAGATGGCGGCACCCACAGCCAATAAGAAGGGAATAAGCTAATTGACTGCCACCCCCTCAAAGATGGCAGCGCCCAGTCCCCTCAGCCCCACTGGGGCAGCAGGAGCACGGCAAGGCCAGGCCCAGGGGTGGGCCCGGCCACTCCGCATCCCTGCCTCCGGAGACCCCCAGTCCCTTCAGCCCCCCAGCCACCAAGGGCCGGCCTGAGGTGCACGCAAGCCTTGGATGGTGGCTGCCCAGCTGCCCAGGGCCACCCGAGGCTTGTGCTGCACCGCCGGCAGTGGCAGCAGCAGAGGTGTGATGGAGCATCGCCTTCCCCTGATCGCCGGGTCGCCTCCTACCCCTGGGAGCTCCCGGACTGTGAGAGGGGGCAAGCTGGGCTAGAGACGCTCCTCCAGTGCATGAATTTTCATGCACCCGACCTCTAGTATGCTTATATAACTGGTCCCAGTCCTCCCCTAAACTTCAGACTCACATGTCCAACTGTATATTCAACACACCTATATTATGGTTATTTCAAACTTAAAAAATCAAAAAGGAAACCCTTGATCTTCTCCCTACCTTACCCCACCAGATCCTTCCACAACTTTCCCCATCTCATTTAAAGGCAATCCTAGTCTTCTACCAGCTCAGGCCAAAAATCCTGGAATCCTGCAATCCAGTGGTCGGCAAACTGCGGCTTGCGAGCCACATGTGGCTCTTTGGCCCCTTGAGTGTGGCCATGAAGTTTCAATCACACTGTACGTGCGCACCCACATGTGGTATTTTGTGTAAGAGCCACACTCAAGGGGCCGCAGTTTGCCCACCACTGCCCTAATTCAATGCACCAACAAAACCCCACTGGCTCTATCTTCAAAACATACTTAGAATCTGACTATTTCTCACTCTGCCCACTGTTACATTCTTGGTCCAAACCAACATCAACTCTTGCCTAGATTATTGACAGTTAGTCGCCCTACTTCTACCCTAATTCCCAAAGGACATTTCAGCATAGAAGCCAAGGATCCCTTTAAAATCTAAGTTTGTCTCAAAATATTCTGATCAAAAGCTTCTGATCAAAATATTTGATCAAAAGCTTCTGATCAAAATATTCCAATGTCTTCTACTTCAGAATAAAAAGCCAAAATCACTACACAAATCTGCAAGGATGTATGTAATCAGCTTCCTGTTACCCCTCTGACCATAAAGCCTGCCACTCTCCCCATCACTATACTTAGCCATGTGGGCTTCCTCCCAGTTTGTATCTACAAGGGACACTCATCTCAGGATTTTATTCTTGTATAGAACATCATCTTCAAGCCCTTCAGGAATCTGTTCAAATGTCACCAGCGAGGCCCTTCTGAGCAACTCCCACACCTCACCATATGTACATATACTTTCCCTTCACTTCCAATCCCCACTCCCTACCTTGTTTTCTTACCAAAGTGTGGGAAGCCGCCTATTGTCTTCTCTAGCAGAGAGGTGTGGACACGGAACCCGGAAGGCTGGCGACCCTTGAAGCCCTGGCAAAGATCAGAGCTATGCACCTACTGTTTAGTTGAGACAATGGTAGCTGAAGCAACTTCCCCACCAGCTAGTCATGTAAATCCTTACTGACAGTCTGTTACTGGAATGTGCCTGCCTAACGGATATGGGTGTATCCCAAACTCAATAAAAGGGTGGCAAGGCCTGAGCACAAGCGGAGTCCATCCTCTTGGGATGGGCTCTCGCCTGGCCCCCCAATTTCCAAACTACTGTTTCTTGTCTCGTCTCTTTCATTTGTGTGCGGCCCTTCTTCCAGATCCTGAACCATGAACCACGCGGGATGGGGGGAAACAAACACACCATAGCATTTCATCGCCTGCTCAGATGTCTTCATTATTTTGTTAATGTCTATCTCTTTCTACTAGAATATACCCTGTGAGGGTAAAGGTTTTTGTGGGCTTTGTTCACTGATTTGTCCCAGGTGGAGCCTAGAACTATGTCTAGCATAATGTACATTCTCAATAAATATTTTTTACTGTAGACTACCAAGGCTAACTAAGTATGGCCCGTAGCTATTCCCTCTATCACCTCCCACTCTGTACCAACTGTGCTAACCTTTTGATATTCACTGAGTATGCCAAACTAGTTTCTGACTCAGAGGCCTTCACAATTACTATTCCTCTGTCTGGAAAATCATCCCCAGATATCTGTATGGCTTGCTGCCACTTATATACTCAAATGCCACCTCCTTGGAGAGGCCTTTCTAAAATAACCACCCACTGATCAAGAATTATACTAACCTCTAACCATGCTTTATGTTTCGTTTTTCTTCATAGAACTAACCTACCTGATACCATACATACAACTGCATCTGTCTTTCTCATTAAAGTGTAAGCTCTACAAGGACAAAGGCATCATCTCTTTTTCACCACTGTATCCACACCTATAACAATGCCTAGCACATAGCAGGCACACAATGTTGACAGACGACTGAATAAGTAAAAATAAAATGCTTGTTTAAGCAAAACTTAGCTAATCTTTCTGTAACAAAGGAAAAAATCCTTACTCTGGATGAAAAGATAAAGAAAATACCTAATCCCTAGGGCTTCTTCTATCACTATTATCTTCTATATATATAAAAGCCTAAGCGACAGTTTGACCATGCGACCAGTAGCTATGACACACACTGACCACCAGGGGGCAGATGCTCAATGCATAGACATGGAAACATGGAACAGACTGATGAATCTCAGAGGGAATGGGGAAGGGAGGGGAAAGAGATTAACCAAAGATCTTATATGCATACTAGAGGCCCGGTGCACAGATTAGTGCACCAGTGTAGTCCCTCGTCCTGGCCTGTGGGGATCGGGCCAAAACCGGCAGTCCAACATCTCCCAGGGGGTCCTGGATTGCAAGAGGGCACAGGCCAGGCCAAGGGACGCAACTGGTGCATGAATCCATGTACCAGGCCTCTAGTATGAAATAAAAATAAGTGTGGAAGTCTAAGGCCAAGTAGTGCCTTTGAATGTTACTAAAGAGCTACTGAAGGACTATGAATTGAATGACATATTAAAAGCCATCTTTTTCACATTACACAATTTTAACATCCCACAGAAAAAAGAAGGGAAAAAAATGGAAGAAGAGAGATGAGAAGGGTTTGTTGCAGTTGACATACAATATCACAGACTTAGAGAAGTAGGGAACAAACTTAAACCTCTTATTTTACATAACTGAAGTTCAAAAAAGCTAAAAAATTTGTACACTGATAGAGCCAGAATTAGAACCTAGGCCTTCTCTCAACACCAAACTCTGCCTCATTGGCAAAGCACAAGCAATGCAAGAGTCTAATTTGACCAAAAGATATAAACACATTCCAAAAAATACATGGGCAAAGGAAAAACATAAACAGAGGAAAGAATGCTCAAACACACTAATAACAAGTGTTTAAATATGAATTATTTTTCACCCTACTGATTAAAAACAAAACAAAACTGACAACCCTACTGCTAGCTGAAAGCCCAATAGAACTGGCATATCCTTTCTGGAGGACAATCTGGAAGTACATATCAAACTTTAAAACCCCTTATATATATCCCTCAACCTAACAATTCCATTTCGAGAAATTCACTCTAGGGAGACAACAGAGTCAAAGATAATATAATGCAGAGGTTCCTAAACCTAGCAGCATATCATAGCACCTGAACAATCTCGCTCACCTATAGTAATAAATTTACTTCCAACAAACAGGTAGAAGGAAGTGTTAGCCTCCAGAAATTTTTAAATAAGTGAGCAATAAGAAAATGAAAATTTGAGAACAAAAGGAAAGCAAAATAATAGTTAAATGGAACAAGAGGACAATATAAAGGTGTTTTTCAAAGAAAGAAGAAATAGGATTTGATGAGGGGAATGTTATCTAGTAAAGCGGGAATATGCAAATTGACCATCACACCATAATGGTCAAGATGGCTGTGCCCATAGAGGAGGCTGAGTTCCCTAACGAGCCTTAACAAGCAATCAGCAGAGACCTGAGGCTGCATGGCGCTGGGCCAGGGCAGGGGACCTGAGGCTGCGCCCCACACCCCAGCGGGGCTTGACAGGGGACCTCAGGCTGTGTCCCCCAGCCAGTGGGACTTGACGGGGGAAGCTCAGGGTGCACCTCCTGCCCCAGCACCGGGCTGGAAGACCTGAGGCAGTGGCCCCCGCCCTGACACCAGGCCGAGGGACCTCAGGCTACACCCCCCACCCAGCAGGGCTTGATGGGAGACCTGAGGCCGCACCCCCCACCCAGTGGGACTTGATGGGAGGTGGGGCTGGCCAGGTCTGGATCTAGCCCAATGGGGGTGGGGCCAACCAGGTCTGGGTCTCACATGATTTTGAGGCGCACAGGGGTGGGTGGGGACTTGACTCTGGTTCCCGTGGCATGCCCCAGACTCTGACAGAAGGAAGATTTTCATATACATTTTACTAATTTTCTTTCATATCTGGCACTTCTATTATAGAGACAGGGCAAACAGCAATATTAAAATATTTCCTCTAATTAATTCCCTTTAATGTGCACAAATTTTATGCACCGGATCACTAGTAAAAACAGAATCAGAGAAAAGGGAGACATTGAAAAATGATAAAAAGAAGTCCAAGCAGGGTGGCTCAGTTGGTTGGAGTATTGTCCCATATGCCAAAAAGGTTGCAGGTTTGATTCCAGTCAGGGCACATACCTAGATTTTGGGTTCATTCCCTGGTGAGGGTGGGTATGGGAGGTAACTGATCGATGTTTCTCTCTCACATCAATGTTTCTCTCTCCCCCTTTCCCTCCCTCTCTTCCTACACCCTTCTCTAAAACATATACTTGAGTGAGGATTAATATCCCTAAGTTCCACTCTTGGAGATTCTAGTTCAGAATGGGATCTGGGTATCTATATTCAGTACATAAAAGGCTAATATGCAAAGAAGAGAGAATACAGCATCCTAGAGTACTGTAACCTACCTAGGTGATTTATTAGAGGAGGTTTTATAATAAAACTAGAGGCCCGGTGCACAAAATTTGGCCCGCACCCTCTCACAATCCAGAACCCCTTGGGGGGTGTAGCAGTGCGCCAAGCAGCAGGCGGCCAGGAAGGAGCCAAAACAGGGGCAGGTGCCATGCTGCTCGTGCTCATCCCAGCCCGCTGCACCTGCTCCCGCCGCTCAGTAATGCTGCTGCGGAGTTGGGAGAGGCTCCCACTGCCACATCTGCGCTCGCCAGCCATTAGCCTGGCTTCTGGCTAAGTGGCATTCCCCCATGGGAGCACACTGACCACCATGGGGCAGCTCCTGCATTGAGCGTCTGCCCCCTGGTGGTCAGTGCGCATCATAGCGACTGGTTGACTGGTTGTTCCATTGTAATGGTCACTTAGGCTTTTATATATATAGACTAGTGACCCAGTGCACAGATTTGTACACATTGAAAGGAAATAAGAAGGTGGCCAGCGGGGCGGGACTGGGCGAGACGGGCTGGACATGCCCTGGAGTCAATCTCTCTCGGTCCCTCCCAGGCCATCCCCACCTGGGGTAGCACCATGGCTCGAAGGGCATCTGCGGAGTGAACAGGGCCCCTCCGGCAGGTGGGGTTCCTCAGCCTGGCCTATGAGGATCGGGCTGAAACTGGCTCTCCAACATCCCCCAAGGGGTCCCAGAGTGTGAGAGGACACTCAGCAAAGTTGCTGTCATACAAGGTGTGGAACACAACACAAGTGTGCAGTAAACCAGATTCAGGGCCAACAGTGCCCCAGCAACAACGTAACCCACAGCCGAAGGTGGAATCATACAGCCCCATGAGGAATTGGACTCCCTCCTCTCTAGTTTTGGGGTGCATCACCCAAGTCACTGCAGCTTGGCAGCTCCTGTGTTGTGTCTGCCCCTTAGTGGTCAGTTCACATAATAGCTACCAGACGGACGGACACTTAGCATATTAGTCATATGTGTGTATAT